>NC_084633.1:32417993-32705493 GCF_033978795.1 Nerophis ophidion | reverse complement strand
GATCGAGGGAGGCAGTCCAGAATCCAGAGAGAAGCCGAGGCACACAGCTTGATCACGGGACACAGGGGAAGTACTACGGGGAACACAAAGGACATTAGACACGGGCACAGGGAAGGCATCTGGTCTTTATGCTGTCTGTCTCAGGTGCGCTCATTAGTGATTGCCAGCAGCTTCGCAGTCACGTGGCCGCAATGCGGGCAGAGTGAACAGGGGTGTGGCTCTAATTAATAGTGTGAGAGTCCAGTCCATAGTGGATCTAGGTAATAGTGTGAGAGTCCAGTCCATAGTGGGGCCAGCAAGAGATCATCTTGAGTGGAGACAAGTCAGCAGCGCAGAGACATCCCCAGACTGATGCACAGATGAGTGGTCCACCCCGGCTCCCAACTTTGAACAGCTAGCGATTCATTTGTGGTCACCTAATCTGTGCCCCCTTCTTCTCATTTGTGGAGAGCAGAAATGAGACGGCAGATCAAATGGTCTAAAAGAGGGGTCTATTTGAAGACTAGACTATACAAATGAGTTTTAAGATGGGGCTTAAATGTTGTATGTTTTTCCTAAAATGTAGTCTTTATATCTTGGCTGTTTTTTGCAGTGCAGTGTACTTATCAAGTAAAATTAACTAGCTGCTTGGACAGATAAATTCACTGTTTTTTAGGATTGTTTTCCCTAAAATCTAAACTTTGTATCCTATATTTTGTGAGTTCTTTTTTGTATTGTACTGCATCGCTCCTGTGAATGAGTGCCCTCAACCCGCCGGGCCCCCGTGTATTTAATGTTAAATGTGCACTACCAGCGGGCAGCACGGTGGTAGAGGGGTTAGTGCAGGGGTAGGGAACCTACGGCTCGCGAGCCAGATGTGGCTCTTTTGATGACTGCATCTGGCTCTCGGATAAATCTGAGCTGACTCAGCTTAACACAATAAGTAATGAAGGATTCCACTTGTAATCACAGTGTTAAAAATAACGTTCAAAATATAAAACATGCTCATGCATTTGAATCCATCCATCCATTTCCTACCGCACTTGTTCAAGAAGTTGCATTAAGGGTAAGAAATAATTAGTTTATTATTGGGTAGTGTGGGGCTTGCCCTCCTGGGGGTTCTTCAGACCACCAAGCACCGACATGAGAGCCTGTTTCAGGGTTACAATATTGTTTTATTTTTCAATAAGTCTCTCAGTTGATTTCCAGCAATTGTCTTTTTCTCTTTCGTTCTCGCTAAAGCTCTGGCTCCAGCTCCAACCTCGTCTCTCTCTTCCTGGCTGCTGCTTATAACAGAGCAACATGTGATTAGATAACAAGTCCCAAGTGGGCCATCTACGCACCTATCGCTGATTTTGAGGCCGACGCTGGCAACACCCCGCTTCGCTGCAGGCCCGCAGGCCACACCCCCTCCATAGTTAGCTTCAGAATAAAAATATTATTACAAAAAATAAGAGACCTATTATACTCTAGAAATGTTGGTCTTACTTAAAAAGGCACACGTTTAGTTGTGTTCAGTGTTAAAAAACAAATTATATGGCTCTTACGTAAATACATTTTAAAATATTTGGCTTTTGGCTCTCTCAGCCAAAAAGGTTCCCGACCCCTGGGTTAGTGCATCTGCCTCACAATACGAAGGTCCTGAGTAGTCCTGGGTTCAATCCCGGGCTCGGGATCTTTCTGTGTGGAGTTTGCATGTTCTCCCCGTGACTGCGTGGGTTCCCTCCGGATATTCTGGCTTCCTCCCACCTCCAAAGACATGCAACTGGGGATAGGTTGATTGGCAACACTAAATGGTCCCTAGTGTGTGAATGTGAGTGTGAATGTTGTCTGTCTATCTGTGATGGCCCTGGGATAAGGTGGCGACTTGTCCAGGGTGTACACCGCCTTCCGCCCGAATGCAGCTGAGATAGGCTCCAGCACCCCCCGTGACCCCAAAAAAAGGGACAAGCGGTAGTAAATGGATGGATGGTGCACTACCAGCAGCAAAGCCACAACGTCGGTATGTCGCATGCTGACCTTAATCCTTAGATTTTTCAGTATTCCACCCTTAGTGGAAAGAGTTGAGACACCACTTTT
Source organism: Nerophis ophidion (assembly GCF_033978795.1). Taxonomy (NCBI): domain Eukaryota; kingdom Metazoa; phylum Chordata; class Actinopteri; order Syngnathiformes; family Syngnathidae; genus Nerophis; species Nerophis ophidion. Next base: position 32,703,435 of record NC_084633.1, on the reverse strand, counting down.
TCATTGAATGTGTCTTGATTTAAGTGCCTGATTTGAAGAATATATTGGTGCCGTGCTACATGACGACATTTCGCAGCCCCGACACACAATAATGCTTATTGTCTCGCACCGTTAAGCCGAGGCTGCAGGGATAGGGAGCAAAGTATAGAACAAAGGCGGGATCCTGCTGATGGAGATGCTGATAGTAACCGTCTCTCCTCCATTATTCATCAGACAGATGTGCTCTAAGTAGGTTAAACTTCCCAGAGAGGAGAAGGGGAGACTGGGCAAAAAAAGGAGCGGCGAAGAAGAAAAATGAGGAATATGTGCGACAGAGACAGGACGGAGATGTACCAATAGATGTCAGCTGCGAAGGATACAGAAAGAGGCTGAGTGGCGGCGAACATGTCAAAATCTATTCATATACATTAATGTATACAATCATGCATGGTTGACTGCGCACATTATTTGCAACATAGACACTCTCACGCATCGTGGAAGGAGGGAGTTCATGTTGGCTGCAAAAAGTCACTGATCAAAAACAAGAAAAGAAAAAATACCAAAATGAGGGTTATTTTACTTGAACTAAGCAAAATTATCTGCCAACAGAGCAAGAAAAATTTGGCTTGTTTAAGACTTTCCAAAAAATGTAAAAATAGCTCATCTCGATGAACCTAAAAATAACTTAAAATGAGTACATTCTTACTAATAACAAGTGCACTTTTATGGTAGAAATAAAAGAGACCTTTTTGTTCAATATGTTGAAAAATATACCTCAATTAAGTAAATGCCAGTGCCATTATCTTGACATAATGATATGCGCTCGGCATCACATTTCTTGAAACCAGCAAACTAATACTAAAAACAAATTTATTGTTCTTGATGGAAAGGGAACAAGGCAAGCCCTTGTTCCTCTCGGAGTCTCCTAGTCGCTCAGGCAAATCATATATGGTCTAAAAATGCATTTTCCCATCCATAACATGACATCATCTGGCCAAGTGCGTGCTCTTTCAGTCTATTAGTGCGCATATATACAGCCCGGCCCCCGGCCAAAATTGTTTTAATAGTAATTTTGAGGAATTTATCTGAATGTGCATGAACTATTTATGTTAAAAAATGTTTGAAATGTCAAATGTTTAAATACTAACTGTCAGTTTACTGTACTGTGCCAACTGTACTACTATATGAGTACATGTGTTCTATTGTTTCATTGAAAATAAAACAGCAAAGTCCATTTGGCTGTCATCTGTTCTAATTATGAGACAAACTTGTGTCAAAATCATGATTTTTTTTCATGCTTAAAACAAGAAATTATTCCTTTAAAAAATTAGGTTTATACTTGTGAGTGTAGATGACACAGCTTTGCAACAGTTGATGTTCTAGTTTCAGGCATGTTTTACTCAATATAGGTCATAACATCTCAGCGACATGCTGTAATATCTTACTGAGATCATTTAGGACCAAAACACTTAAAACAAGTAAAAGACTCTAACATAAAATCTGCTTAGTGAGAATAAATATCTTATCAGACAGAAAATAAGCAAATATCACCCATATTTGAGATATTGTGTCATGATCCGCTGCCCTGATCATGTCTTATTCTGGTTTTGTTCCGTCTTTGTATCGTATTCTGTTAGTGTTTGACTTCCTTAGTTCCTGGTGGCACTTCCTGTTTGTTCTGTTGCCATAGTCACGCATTAGTGTCACCTGCCTCTTGTTTTTAACGCGCACCTGTCTCGTGATAACCACCTTTATTTAAGCCTGCCTTTTCTGTTGATTCGATCTCGCTTCCTAGTTTCTGTTCCATGCAACAGGTGACGACGCTGATTCCCGACTCTGGTAAAACTGTTTTTGTACTTGCTAGATTCCGCGCTATGCTTCGTGTTTTCTAGCTGCCATGCTAGCTCTTTGTTTTGTCTTTGGGTGCGATATAGCTCAGTTGGTAGAGTGGCAGTGCCAGCAACTTGAGGGTTCCCGGTTCGATCCCCGCTTCCGCCATCTTAGTCACTGTCGTTGTGTCCTTGGGCAAGACACTTTACCCACCTGCTCCCAGTGCCACCCACACTGGTTTAAATGGAACTTAGATATTTGGTTTCACTATGTAAAGCGCTTTGAGTCACTAGAGAAAAGCGCTATATAAATATAATTCACTTCACTTCTTTTTATGCTTAGTGCAAATTTTCTGTTCTTAATCTGTTGTTTAGTGTAAATAAATAATTATTTCCTACCTTACGCTGTGTCCAAATCCGACTGCATCATGAGAGAATGCACCCGCATCACCACGATGCCAGCGAACCATCACATTAGGAAGCGAGATCGAATGAACAGAAAAGGCAGGCTTAAATAAAGGTGGTAATCACGAGGCAGGTGCACGTCAAAAACAAGAGTCAGGTGATATTAATGCGTGACTATGGCAACAGAACAAACAGGAAGTGCCACCAGGAACTAAGGAAAGTCAAACACCAACAGAATACGATACAAAGACGGAACAAAACCAGAATAAGACATGATCCGGGCAGCGGATCATGACATATTTAGTCTTACTTAGATTTCAGTTTGTGCAGTGTGTTTGCTGCAAGACATCCAATGCTTCTTTAGGACATGACGAACATGCACTGAGTCTCACATTTGTACTTTTCCACCATGTTGTTCCATCCATCCATTTTCTACCGCTGATCCCTTTTGGGGGGGGGGGGGGGGGGGGGGAGGGTGTCGCTGGAGCCTATCTCAGCTGCATTCGGGCGGTAGGTGGGGTACACCCTGGACAAGTCGCCACCTCATCGCAGGCCATGTTGTCCCATGCAATTTAAAAACATAATGCTGATCATTTGGCCTGTGCAATCTGGCTGTTCATTCACACACAAATATAGATTATTGTTCTAAAAACAGATGGAACAGGTTGAAGACTTTGTCTATCTTGTTTTGCCGTCCATACCGAAGAGGCATATCATCATCACTCGAAGCGAGTATGACGATCCCCCTGGTAGGGGGGGTATACCTTTATGGAGGATGACTGTGGGTGACTTTTGTTTAACTTGGGGAGACTGGTGCACAGACAGTCACCACACGATCCTTGATAGATCTGGGTCAGGGTCCAGTGGCATGGAGTACAAGACGACCGTGGACCAGGGGCGTCGCCAGACATATTTCAGTGGGGCACGTGCCCCACTGTTGATCTGCAGTGCCCCAGTAAAAATTTCACCAATAAAAAAAAAACGCTTCAGAGTTTTAAGTCTACATAACATAGACAACAGCGCACATACTACTTAGTATGGTAATTGATTGCTACTGTATTCACTCCACGTAACACTGAGCACATGCTAATTAATATGGTAATTTACTCACGTGTGGATCGAGACTTTGGTTGAGAGAGAGAGAGAGAGAGAGAGGGGGATGCATATCACTGCGTGAGGCAGGTAACATTAGCCAACAACAATTTGTTAATTACATTATTTTGATTTTGATTTGACTCAAACTGTAACTCCTAGATGGATATCAGAAAGTTATTCGCCCGCAGCAATGAAGAAGAAGCGAGGAATGAGAGATGTAAGTGAAGTCCTAGCTAGCTAGGCAACATCATTGTCTTAAGTTGATGCTAAGTTAGCTAACGTTCTTCCTCGTATCAAGACAAACATATTCATTTGCTGTACGAGCTGTCGGGGGAATTTCCAATGAACATGAAACATAATGTTGGTTATTGTCTGCTGGTTCTGCATCAATAATGATTTGGAGTAAGCATGTGTGAGTTGAGTGCTTCTCAAATGGTTTATCTTCAGGAAGAATTTTTTTTTTCCATATCATCAAGTTGTGAGCCAAATTTTGAAATCATTCAAGTTTATTTCACAGAAAAATAGCACAGTGGACTTGTCTTGTTAATCGGTGCGACTTTGACTAAAATAATCTTGTTTTGTCACCAGACAAATGGCTACAGCTAAAGCATCTGGTTTTGTTTCCAGAAAAAATTGTAACATTTCTCTATTTGTTTTCAGAAAGATGGCTAAAAATATCAGGTTTTGTTGCCCCATATAGATTTTTTTTAAATATATTTCCATGTCTGTCCTGAGTCCTCCTCCAACTTGTTAGTCGGTTTGCCTTTTGCTAAAATACTCACTAATAGTCACTAGAAAAAAGGCTGAAATAATCTGGTTTTGTTGCCACAATTTGATTTTTTTCTCCCTAAACTTTTTTTTTTACATGCACACATCTGACTGTGACTCACTGAAAATGACACACAATCCACTTTTATGTCACGACCCAGCAGTTGGGAACCACTGGTCAACTGTATAACAGTCACTGTAATATTTCCATGTCTGTCCAGAGTGATTGACCACTTTGCAAAAATGAAAACGAGACGTTCCAGTTTACTTCTCAGAAAATGACTCCCTGAACAGACACACAACAGTTGTTCATTTATTCTACTACTGTGGCTTTATTGTTTTGTGTATATTTTACAGTTTTGTGTATCTGAAATAGGATTAGCCACATTGCCAGAAATGGAAATTAAATAATATAAAAGAACCCAGAGATGTAGGGGTGCTTTATTTTTTGTTTTACTTTTGTAGATGTTAAATTTGCAGATGATTACTGCAATATATATTTCAAAAATAATGATTGCTCTTCCTTTTTGCTTTTACCAGTAGCAGTTCAGAAGTCTGGAGTAAAAAAGTGCACAGGTAGGTCAAATGCATTAGTTAATTTCAGGTGGTTAATCAAATATCCATACAACATAATCTGATATGATTTCATAGTTTAAAGCACTATTTATGTATTTTTTATGATAAATAAGTGCTAAAAATGTTTTTGCTTGCGCGCTTTGCACGCTCACATGAATTATTTGTGCCCCAGGTGTGCCCCAGTACAGTATTAGGTCTAGTGACGCCCCTGCCGTGGACCTTTCTCTACTGCGGCCTTCATCCGCCATCCCAGCCGTGGTGACGCTCCATAGGGCAGACTTGCCAACCCTCCCGATTTTTCCGGGAGACTCCCGAATTTGAGTGCCCCTCCCGAAAATCTCCCGAGGCAACCATTCTCCTGAATTTTCTCCCGATTTCCACCCAGACAACAATATTGGGGCTGCGCAACTTTTGGGTTTAATAATTCAACCCAAAAGTTGGGTTGAAAAAAATTCACCCAAAATGTTGTGTTAAAATTACTCAAATAAGAAGATTGTCCTTTTGTGAACCAGCAGTTGGGTTAAAATTGGGTTATTTTTTTAACCCAACATTTTTTAGTGTGTAGTTCCATGGTAGCTTGAAATTTAGGGCGGATTTGGATTTAACTTTCACAAATGTCAGCAATGGGATAAGGAACAACTTCTTACAATTAGTCAGCGATCCGGATCACCGTCTGTCAAGGCGTGGACTATGGTGTGGTTTGTTTTACCGTGGTGCAAAGTGACTGGACCGGACATGGCATAAAGGTAATGACATATTTTATTATTAACTCGAAAGTATTACGGAAAAACAAAGGGTATAAACAAAAGGCGCTCTCAGCGGAGGTACAAAACTTGGCTATGAAAACAAAACTATTACTACAACGTAGACTATGGGCATAAAACAAAACTTGCAAACTATGGCATGAATAACGAAAACTTACTTGGAACGAGAAAGGAGCATGGATCATCGGCATGGATAACAAGGGTGTGTAGAGGGTGATGTCGCCAGGCTGACTGCCTGGCAACTACAGGCTTAAATCATGCTGTGGTGATTAACAGGTGCATGAGTCTAAATGAACCAGGTGCGTGACATTACAGGTTAAAACTAATTGGTAGTCATGATGAGAAAAAAAAAAAGAGTGCACAATGAGTCTAAAACCAAACAGAACGCGACCACATTACATGACACTGTCTGGTTTCTGGACTTTTTAGCTATTGTGAGGTAGGGCCTGACCGAGGGCTGCGATCTCCGACTGCTTTGTAGTCAGTGTTGCTTTAGGAGTCATATCTTAAATCAAATTAAAATCAATCAATCAATCAAACAATCAATCAATCAATCAATCAATCAATCAATCAATCAATGAATCAATCAATGTTTATTTATACAGCCCTAAATCACAAGTGTCTCAAAGGGCTGCACAAGCCACAACGACATCCTCGGTTCAGAGCCCACATAGGGTCAAGGAAAAACTCACAACCCAGTGGGACGTCATTGTGAATGACTATGAGAGACCTTGGAGAGGACCGCAGATGTGAGTGCATCCGCAGTTGGCAGTGTTTTAGCTATTTCTAAATTACTAATCCTTGTTTCCATGGCGACAAATAAAATATGTTTCTTACAAGTTTCTTACAATTCCCTGCAGGACAAGGAATAGCTAAACATGCTTCACTACACACCGTAGCTCACCAGCGTTACAATGTAAACAAACGCCATTGGTGGATCTACCAAGTACAATAGCGTATCTCGTCGATACTACTATGATTACATAATTTTTTTATAAGCATCACATAATCTTTTTTCTTTAAAAAAAAAATATATATATATTATGTTTATAAACTCAGGAAATACATTCCTGGACACATGAGGACTTAAATTATGACCAATGTATGATCCTGTAACTACTTGGTATCAAATCAATACCTAAATTTGTAGCATCAACCAAAACTGATGTAAAGTATCAAAACAACAGAAGAATAAGGGATTATTACGTTTTAACAGAAGTGTAGATAGAACATGTTAAAAGAGAAAGTAAGCAGATATAAACAGTAAATGAAGAACTAGATCAAAATAATAGAATGATAAATGACACAATATGTTACTCCATACATCAGCAGAGAAATTAGGAGCCTTTGTTTGTTTACTTACAGCTAAAAGACAAGTCACTATTTTATTTAAGGACAAATTTGCAATAAGGAACATATATTTAATGTACCTTAAGATTTTTTGTTAAAATAAAGCCAATAACGTCAATTTTGTGGTATCCTTTATTTAGAAAAGTATCAAAAAGAAAAAGATTTTGGTACCGGTACAAGTACAAAAATATTGGTATCGTGACAACCATAGACTGTTGAATGATTTTGTGTTTTTGCATCCAAACATGGATAAAAGCTAAAAGCAGCATTGTGCTTTTAGTTCACTAATATTTAATCACATGCAACAAAACACAGTTCATATATCTATGCGTAAAACAGGAAATGCACTCTCTAGGCCAAGGGTCACCAACCTTTTTGAAACCAAGAGCTACTTCTTGGGTACTGATTAATGCGAAGGGCTACCAGTTTGATACACACTGCAATAAATTGCCAGAAATAGCCAATTTGCTCAATTTACTTTTAATAAATAAATCAATATACATAAAAAAATGGGTATTTCTGTCTGTCATTTCGTTGTACATTTTTTTTCCTTTTACGGAAGGTTTTTTGTAGAGAATAAATGATGAAAAAAACACTTAATTGATCGGTTTAAAAGAGGAGAAAACACGAAAAAAATGAATATAAAATTTTGAAACATAGTTTATCTTCAATTTCGACTCTTTAAAATTCAAAATTCAACCGAAAAAAGATGAATAAAAACACTAGCTAATTCGAATCTTTTTGAAAAAAATTAAAAAATAATTTATGGAACATCATTAGTAATTTTTCCGGATTAAGATTAATTTTAGAATTTTGATGACATGTTTTAAATAGGTTAAAATCCAGTCTGCACTTTGTTATAGTATATAACAAATTGGACCAAGCTATATTTCTAACAAAGACGAATCATTATTTCTTCTAGATTTTCCAGAACAAAAATTTTAAAATAAAATTCAAAAGACTTTGAAATAAGATTAAAATTTGGTTCTACAGATTTTCTAAATTACACAGAATTTTTTTTAAAATTTTTAATCATAAAAAGTTTGAGGAAATTTTTCACAAATATTGTTCGTCGAAAAAACAGACGCTAAAATGAAGAATTAAATTAAAATTGATTTATTCTTTACAATAAAAAAAACAAATTACTCGAACATTGATTTAAATTGTCATTAAAAGGTAAAAAGGTATGTGTGTTTAAAAATCCTAAAGTCATTTTTAAGGTTGTATTGTTTCTCTAAAATTGTCTTTGTGAAAGTTATAAGAAGCAAAGTAAAAAAAAAAAAAAAAGAATTTATTCAAACAAGTGAAGACCAAGTCTTTAAAATATTTTCTTGGATTTTCAAATTCTATTTGAGTTTTGTCTCTTTTAGAATTAAAAATGTAGAGCAAAGCGATACCAGCTTGCTAGTAAATAAATACAATTTAAAAAATAGAGGCAGCACACTGGTTAGTGCTACTATTTGAGCTATTTTTAGAACAGGCCAGCGGGCCACTCATCTGGTCCTTACGGGCGACCTGGTGCCCGCGGGCACCGCATTGGTGACCCCTGCTGTAGTCAAATATTATAGGCCTAAAAATGATTAAACAATTTCTTTTTTTTCACTCAATGATGCCTTATCGAAAGGATCAAATACCACCGCAGTACTGCAAACACACAAATATGAGGGTTTTAAGTCCGTATGTGCGTGTGTGTTCATTATGCGCATAAAGCTACAGCAAATGTACACACAGCATCGCGTGCAAGATGCATGTCATGGTCTGAATGATGGTGTAGATTGTGTATGTGCGGCTATTTATACATAGCGCATGATGTTCCTCTTGGGGTGTGTGTGCGTGCGTGTGTGTGTGTGTGCGTGTGTGTGTGTGTGTGTGTGTGTGTGTGTGCGTGTGTGTGTGTGTGTGTGTGTGTGTGTGTGTGTGTGTGTGTGTGTGCGTGTGTGTGTTCACGTTTTCTGGCCTCCTGGTGGATGTTCTCTTATGAACATTATTTACAAGTCAGAGTGGCGAATCCCAGACGCAAAAAGGGCACATGAAAGCTTTTAGAAAGGTGATGTGGTGTATTATTAATCTACTGCCCACACATTTGATCATAGTGGGCACGACCTACATCCGGCAGGAACTGTTGCCGCATTTATCTCCACGGTAAAAGGAAAAAAAAAAACAGTCCAGAAAGATCACCAGTCAAGGAATAAACTGTTTGATCAAATGTTTGACTTGTGAATGAAGGAATTTGCCACAAAATAAGCGACCCTGCATAACACTGCGTTTAATTTTGCAGTACTTTTATTGTGAAATATTTATTACAGGTTGGAAGTGAAGTTAAGTGAATTACATTTATATAGCGCTTTTCTCTAGTGGCTTGAAGCGCTTTACATAGTGGAAACCAATATCTAAGTTACCCTACTTTTTTTTTTTTTTCAACCAGTGTGGGTGGCACTGGGAGCAGGTGGGTAAAGTGTCTTGCCTAAGGACACAACGGCAGTGACTTGGATGGCGGAAGCAGGGATTGAACCTGGAACCCTCAAGTTGCTGGCACGGCCACTCTACCCACCGAGCTATACCGAACTTATGTTATAGACCGCACACACTCATGTAGGGTAAATGCATATTCGAAGGTTTTCGCACACCTCACTTTTCGCAGGGTTCAGTTTTCTATAAAAAAAAAAGTTCCACAAAATCTTGCCAAGGTTTTAGGACTACGTACGGTCAAATATTGCACATTCACGAATTCATCTGCTGCCTGTACACAGTGTATCCGGAAAGTATTCACAACGATTGACTTTTTCCGCATGTTGTTATGTTACAGCCTCCGTCCAAAATGGAATAAATCTGCTTTTGTCCTCAAAATTCTACACACAATACCCCATCATGACAATGTGAAAAGTTTTATTGAATTTTTTTAGCAAATGTATTAAAACTAAAAAAAAAAAAAAAAAAAAAAAAACACATGTACATAAGTATTCACAGCCTTTGCTCAATACTTTGTTGATGCACTTTCTGGACGCAATTAGAGCCTCAAATCTTTTTGAATGAGATTCCTCAAGCTTGGCACATCTATCTTTGGCCAGCTTCACTCATTCATTCCTCTTTGCAGCACCTCTGAAGCTCAATCAGTTTGGATTGGAAGTGTTGGTTTTCATCCAGGATGTCTCTGTACATTGATACATTCATCTTTCTCTGGATCCTGACTAATCTCCCAGTTCCTGTTGCTGTTTTATTCCACTTTTTAATGTCTTTTTTTTAAATAGTATTTTTAATACTATTTTTACAAATTTTTAATGCAAAGACTACTTTCTGGCTACACACCCGTACTCTATACACTACTACCATCTAATGTCTTGGAATTGCTACCCCATGCAAAGTCTACTTTATAACAGAGTACAGTATGCTTGTAAATTAGAACACAGAAGTGTAAGAAAACAAGATTTTTTTTAAATACTGGAAATTGATACTGTTGAGTACTGGTATCTCAGCGGGCACAAGAGATTAAGAACATTGAGAACTTGTTGAATAAGGTGAACAACTCAAACCTAACGTTGAAACAACATGCTTTTTGACAACGTTTAATCAATGTTGGGTCCTGATGTTGTTTTGACCATTGAAATATGGTCATTTCCCAAACCAATATTCTACGACACAAACATAACGTTGAAACAACATGCTTTTTGACAACGTTTAATCAATGTTGGGTTCTGATGTTGATTTGACCATTGAATTTTGATCATTTCCCAACTAATATTCTACAACACGAATACAACTTTCAAACAACATGCTTTTTGACGACATTTATTTAATGTCAGGTTGTGACCTTGATTTGACCGTTGAATTTTTTTCCAACCTATATTCTACAACACAAATACAACGTTGAAACAACATGAATTTTGACGTTTATTCAATGTCAGGTTGTGACGTTGATTTAAGCGTTGAATTTTGATAATTTTCCAACCAATATTCTACAACTCAAATACAACATTGAAACCGCATACTTTAACGTTTATTCAATGTCAGGTTCTGACATTGATTTGACCATTGAATTTTGATCATTCCCTAACCAATATTCTACAACACAAATACAATGTTGAAACAACAAGCTTTTCGACAACGTTTAATCAATGTTGGGTTCTGATGTTGTTTTGACCATTGAAATATGGTCATTTCCCAACCAATATTCAACTACACATATACAACATTGAAACAACATGCCTTTTGACAATGTTTAATCAATGTATGGTTGTCACGTTGATTTGACCGTTGAATTTTGACCATTTTCCAATCAATATTCTACAACTCCAATACTACGTTGAAACCGCACACTTTTTAATGTTAATTCAATGTCAGGTTCTGACGTTGATTTGACCATTGAATTTTGATTATTTCCCAACCAATATTCCACAACACAAATACATTGAAACAAGCTTTTCGAAAACGTTTAATCAATGTCAGGTTGTGATGTTGATTTGACCATTGAATTTTGATCATTTCCCAACCAATATTCTTCAACACAAATACAATGTTGAAGCAACCTGCTTTTTGACGACATTTAATCAATATTGGGTTCCGATGTGGTTTTGATCATGGAAATATGTTCATTTCCCAACCAATATTCTACAACACAAATACAATGTTGAAACTGTCATAATGGGGAGGTAGCAGCTTGCTGCGGGGTCGTTCTCCCAGGAAAGCAGACGGACTACCTAATTGGGACATGGCGTGCAGGTATAAACAGGATTTAATCTTAACTCGAAAAAGGTACAAACAAAAGGCGCTCACAGAGGAGGTACAAAAACTTGGCTATGAAACAAAACTAACACTTTAACGTAAACTATGAACATAAAACAAACAACACTTACTGTGGCTTGAAAAGAGCAGCATGGACTTTGGCATGAAAAGAGCAGGCCGACTGACTGGCAAAGACAAGCTTAAAAACTGCCTCTGATTAGTACTCTGGAAGCAGGTGAGCGGGTGAGCACTAATCAGAGACAGGCGAACACAATGAATAACCAAGGTGGCAAAACAAACAAGGAAGTGCAAACAGGAACTAATGGAGTCGTCATGGAAACTAAAACAAACAAGGGTGCACAAAGCCAGGAACTAATTGAGTCCATAACTAGCAGAAAAATAACAAAACATAATCCAGACCACAGAACATGACAGAAACAACATACTTTTTGACAACGTATATTCAATGTTGGGTTCTGACGTTGATTTGATCATTGAAATTTGGTCATTTCCCAACCAACAACGTGCATCCAACCTTAGACGCCAACGTTGTCTCAATTTACAACTATTTTGCAACGTTGTGTCAAAATCAGTTTTAAAGGACATGTATGTATAATCAACGTTGTATCAATGTCTTGTGCCTGCTAGATATAGATTCCTCAGATACTGGGAATCGGTACTGTATCAACTGAAATGTGCAAGGCACCCGTCCCTAGTGCACACTAAGCGTTGGTAAGTGTACTAACGGAAGTATTCCGTCTGAGACAAATCCCAGGTTTGAATGAACTTTAGTGAGGGGCTTCTTTGACATATTTAAAGATGTATCTATTATATCTGCAGTTTTTTTTGCTCTGAATTTGATCCGTGCATAGAAGTGAAGCAAGAGGAAGCGGAGACGAATAGCTGGCAAGGGGAGGCGATACCAAAAAATGAGGGCATAGAATTAGGGTCTGCAGGCAAAAAGACAAAGGGAGCTCTCAGCTATCAGTCTGTGACCCAATTATTGCAGTGGCAGTCAGTCAGTGTACTTTGGCGGTAATGTGGCTAAAAAAAAAAAATACCGCATGTGGAAATACTTTGACGTGAAAACCTTTGTACTGGCGACATTGTTCAAATCAGCCGTAAACCTGCGCAATAATTCACGTTACCGTCGCGGAAAAAAAAAAGCTTGAGTGCTTCCTGGATGTTGTTGTTTCACACGAGAAGCAGAGTTGTTTGTGTTTTCATCCCTGCAGACTTCAGCGTCACCAAACTGGGAATTGAAGGGGAATCCCACCACTTGACGGCCCAATCGGGTGGGGTCCCTGGGTCATTGTTTCAGACGTGCAGCTTTGCCTTCCTAATCTTTATCACCACCTCCCTTCCTTTGCTGAACCCTCACCTCTCCCACCTTGTGCACTGCTGTCAACAACAGGGGCAGACGATTCAAACATCGACTGCGTCGATACCGAGGATTTAGTATCAGTGTCGGAACGAAACCAGCGTGATGAGATTGCTATTTTTCAATTCTCTTCAATGGTTTTTTTCCTTTATCTTTTGCTAACAAATATCTGTTTTTTTGGTGTAATGTTACCTTGATATACAAAACCCAAAACCAGGGAAGTTGGCACGTTATGTAAATCGTAAATAAAAACAGAATACAATGATTTGCAAATCCTTTTGAACTTATATTCAATAGGATCGACTGCAAAGACAAGATATTTAAAGGCCTACTACTACCGACCACGCAGTCTGATAGTTTATAAATCAATGATGAAATATTAACATTGCAACACATGCCAATACGGCCTTTTTAGTTTACTAAATTGCAATTTTAAATTTCCCGCGAGTTTCTTGTTGAAAACGTCGTGGAATGATGACATGTACGCGTGACGTCACGGACTGTCAGGAAATATTAGCGCTGCACCACTAGCGGCTAAAAGTCGTCTGCTTTAATCGCATAATTACACAGTATTCAGGTCATCTGTGTTGCTGAATCTTTTGCAATTTGTTCATTTAATAATGGAGACTATAAAGAACAATGCTGTTGGTGGAAAGCGGTGTATTGCAGCTGTCTTTAGCACCGAGACACAACCGGTGTTTCTTTGTTTGTTGTGAAGCAGAGCGGTCAAGCGAACATGTTTTCTCTACGTCAACCAGCATGTTTTTGGATGGGAAAATTGTGATATATATCTTACCGGAGACATCATTGGATTATTCGTCGTCCTGCAGCAGCTGTCAAAAAAGGCAGCTGTGAGCTCGGCTCCTCGGCTTCTCTTTGAGACACTGCGTGTTCACCGCAGCCATCCGACCTCGAGGTCTGTCTTTACAATCTTTACAATCTCACTAAAACACTATTAAAACAATAAACAGATAAGGGATCTTCCAGAAGTATCCTAGTAAATGTGTCTAATTACATCTGAAACGCTCACACTGACACCGCACGGAACGGTCGCTTTTTTTTTTTTTTCCTTAGTCCTTTACTATCAATATCCTAATTCACAAATCTTTCATCTTCGCTCAAATTAATGGGGAAATTGTCGCTTTCTCCGTACGAATTGCTCTCACTGCTGGTGGCTCACATTAAAAACAATGTGAATATGTGTGGAGCCCTGCAACTCGTGACGTCACGCGCACATCGTCTGCTACTTCCGGTAAAGGCAAGGCTTTTTTATTAGCGACCAAAAGTTGCAAACTTTATCGTCGATGTTCTCAACTAAATCCTTTCAGCAAAAATATGGCAATGTTGCGAAATGGTCAAGTATGACACATAGAATGGAGCTGCTATCCCTGTTTAAATAACAAAATCTAATTTCAGTAGGCCTTTAATGTTCCAACTGAGAAACTGATTTTTTTTGTTGCAAATAATCATTTACTTGGAATTTAATGGCAGTATAAAGTTGGCACAGGGGCATGTTTACCACTGTGTTACATGGCCTTTCCTTTTAACAACACTCAGTAAACGTTTTGGAACTGAGGAGACCAATTTTTAAAACTTTTCAGGTGGTATTATTTCCCATTCTTGCTTGATGTACAGCTTAAGTGGTGCCACACATTTTCAACTGGAGGCAGGTCCAGACTACAGGCAGGCCAGTCTAGTACCCGCACTCTTTCACTATGAAGCCACGCTGTAACACATGGCTTGACATTGTCTTGCTGAAATAAGCCGGGGCGTCCATTATAACATTCCTTGGATGACAACATATGTTGCTCCAAAATCTGTATATACCTTTCAGCATTAATGGTGCCTTCACAGATGTGTAAGTTACCCATGCCTTGAGCACTAATACACCCCCATACCATCACATATGTTGGCTTTTGAAATTTGCAGCTATAACAGTCCGGATGGTTCTTTTCCTCTTTGGTCCGGGGGACGCGGCCTACACAGTTTCCAAAAATAATTTGAAATGTGGACTGGTCAGACCACAGAACACTTTTCCACTTTGCATCAGTGCATCTTAGATGAGCTTGGGGCCCAGCAAAGCCGGCAGCATTTCTGGGTGTTGTTGATAAATAGCTTTGGCTTTGCATAGTAGAGTTTTAACTTGCACTCATAGATGTAGCGACGAACTGTAGATACCAACAGTGGTTTTCTGAAGTGTTCCCGAGTCCATGTGGTGATATCCTTTACACACTTATGTCGCTTTTTGATGCAGTACCGAGGAGATGGCCCCCATAACTGTGATGTGGCCCTCATTAAAAACAAGTTTGACTCCCCCTGCACGACAGTAACCTTCCCTTTATTTTGACAGCGAGTGCAGAACTGACTTCAGATTCCCCCTCGCAGATTGCACTTCCTCTTCCCTTGTGTGACACATGCAGTAGGATATCCTGTGTCACCAGCCTGAGAGCTCGGAGGAGACCCACTTTGGGGGGAGAAGTGGCGACACTCGTCACTCGCACAAACACGTGTGACCTCGTGTAAGTGCTCATGCTGGAATGTTCCTCTTTTCTCTTCGGGAGGCTTTATGTTGTTCCTCTAAAGTCATCGTACCTTTACGTTTTTTTTTAATTGAATTCCTCAAATAAAACTTAGTTTTCAATGCAGTAACGTTCGGCACGAGGTGACACGTTTGAATATGAATATTGAAGGCCGTATGAGGAAAGATAGACATGAGGATCTACCATGTTCTCTATGTCTCCAATGTCTGTGCAGTTCATGCACAATGCAGGCACAGGAAGACAATGAATTATTAACACACACACACACACACACACACAGACACACACACACACACACACACACACACACGCACACACACACACACACACACACACACACACACCCACACACACACACACACACACACACACACACACGCACACACACACACACACACACACACACACACACTCACTCACTCTTGTATTTGTTACCTTCTTGAGACCTCTGAAAAATGCCTACCTCTTTAGGACTGCCCTTTCTAGATATATAAAGACGTGTATTTAAAACATAATTAAATATAAACATACTATGCAAATATAAAAAAAGCTTGTTGTGAAAAACGAGTTGGGATTTTACAAGAAAAAGGTACGGAGCCCCTAAAGGGACATGGGAATTTTTTAATATGTATATGTTTAGGTATGAAAAGTTTCTCCTGCGCACGAGAGACATATCTAAAAAAAAAAAAATCCCCTTGTCCTTTTATGGGCTCTGTAAAAATATTGCAATTTCACAAGAATAAACTTTGAATTTTGGCTGTATTATAACAAAAGTTGTCATTTTAGTCAACGCGAGTCAAAATTTTACTTGAACATTTGTCATGTCTTGTGATCATGTTTTGTTTAGTTGTGTTCTGTTACTTCAAGACTCCATTAGTTTCTGTTTTTTCACTCCCTTGTTTTGTCACCATGGCAACCCATTAGTTACACCTGTCTCACGTGTTAGACTCACGCACCGGTGTTTAATCACAGAGACTATTTAAGCCTGTCACTTTCTGTTGGTCGTTCTGGCGTCATCACTCCGTTCATGCTTGATTCATGCTGCTCTTGTCTTGCCACGTAAGTTTTATTTGTTATTCAAGCCACAGTTTTGTGGGTTCTTCCGAGGATGTTGTAGTCGTAATGGTTTGTACAGTCCTTTGAGACATTTGTGATTTAGGGCTATATAAATAAACATTGATTGATTGATTGATATAGTGCGTTGGTTAGTTCATGTTTCAAGTCCTACAGTAAGTTGTTTTTGCCTCCGCCTTGTGCGCCCCTTTTGTTTGGTACTTTTATAGTAATAATATTAAATCATGCATTCACCTTCACGCAATGTCCAGTCCTTTAGCATCTCAGGAAAATTATCCATGCAGGAAACTGCACCATAGTCCCAGTTTTGACAACATTTGTGCGATATTATGATAAAAGTAATAATTTTACATTAAAAAGTAATGTTACGATTGTTTGTAATTGTTTTCAATCTTCATTGTTTACTTCAAGTTTTTACAGTATTTCCCTATATACATCTTTTTTTTTTTATTATTTTGAAATTATTTTTGACCCAAGGGAGTGCATTTATATTTCTTACACAAACCTGTTATTGCATATGTTGGCTAGAAGGGGAGCACTTCAAATTTTTCCACACATTTGTTATTTCGTATGTTGACCAGAGGGGGAGCACTTTTAAAAGCAACACAGTCTATTTGAAAAATCCCTGCTTTTTTGGGGACCACCCTAATTAATAGATTTCACCACCATGGGTGCAAATGAGACATTCTCTATTAGATGCAATGGTTTTCCATATTGGGACCATGATTTATGTCCTAATTTGTTCACACCTCCTTATGATAGGTACTTTTCCTTGTTGATGTCTCATAAAGGGTAAAAATACACGCACGCACGCACGCACGCACGCACGCACGCACGCACACACACACACACACACACACACACACACACACACACACACACACACACACACACACACACACACACACATTCTTGTATTTGTTACGTCTTTAGGACCACCCTTTCTAGATATATAAGAAGCGTATTTACAACATGATTAAATATGTACATACTATGCAGATTAAAAAAAGCTTGTTGTGAAAAACGAGTTGCAATTTCACAAGAAAAAGGTCACAATTTCACAAGAAAACTTAGAATTTTGGCAGCACTGTAATAAGTCATAATTTTACTTAACGCGAGTCAAAATTTTGCATGAAAAACTGAACATTTGAGGAATATCATGATAAAAAGTTGGAATTTTCCTGAATAACAGTCACAATTTTACAAAAAAAGCTTAAGATTTTGGCAATTTTATTAAAACAGTCGTAATTTTACCCGACAAAAGTCATAATTTTATAAGGAAAACTTTGAAATTTTGGCAATATTATAATAGTAATCTGAACTCTACTTGGCAAAACAAAAGTCATAATTTTACTCAAAAAATTTCACTATTTTACAAGAGCAACAAAAGAATGGGCAATATTGTGATAAAAGTCACAATATTGCATTAAAAAGTAATAATTTTACATTAAAAAGTAACAATTTTACGAGAAAATATTGCAATATTATAGAAGCAGAAAGAATATGAGAAATTGTTCCCGATTTTAAAAGAAAAAAGTTGACACACTGTGAGAAATAGACTGCATTTAGTTAATTTATAATTTTTTGAAATTTTTTTTGTAATTATTTTTTAATCTTCATTATTTACTTCAAGTTATTACAGTATGTATTTTTGGAGAGACAGCAGGGTAGGACAAACGGCGGTCCTGCACAAGATGGCGGCCAGGGTGAGGAGTGTGCAGCGGAGCGGAGAGGCGTAACACGCTTGGAGCGATGCTGCAACAATCTGAGTCAGGTGCGTAGTTCACACACCTGCTCTCAACCCCTGCAGCATAAAAGGGGAGAAGGAGGAGCAATCGGGGCAGAAGTAGGAGAGGAAACGACAGACAACGAAGACAACGAAGACGACGAAGACGACGAGAGCGACCCGGAGAGAGATGAACCGCCGCGGAAGACGAAGCCACCGGCCACCGGCCACCGAAAGGCGCGTCGAGATGAGCAGGAAAGGAGGTTGTGCTAGAAATTGGCGCGATCGACTGGAACGAAAGCATGTTTATTGAAACAATAAACAAGAATCAAACCTGCTACAATGCGTCTTTCATCAATGGTCCATGTAACCCGCACGATGTTGGCTGGAGACCTGTCACAGTCTTTATATACTTATTTTTTAAATTTTTATTATTTTATTAATTTGGACCAAAGGGGGCGCACTTCAAATGTTTACACACACTTGTTATTTCATATGTTGACCAGAGGGGGAGCACTTTTAAAACCGACACATAGTCAATTTGAAAAATCCCTCCTTTTTGGGACCACCCTTATTTTGATAGATTTCTAATAGACATTCTCTATTAGATACAATGTTTGTCCGTATTGGGAACATGATTTATGTCCTAACTTGTTCACACCTCCTAATATGGAAGGTACTTTTTCTTGTAGTCTCAAAAAGGGTAAAAATACAAGAACATGCACAGGCACGCACATGCACACGCACGCACACATGCACGCACGCACACACACACACAGGCAGATGATTTCCCCTTTTTTCTTCCTCTGGCCTACATAAAGAATAATCCCGTTGACATCAAGCTCAGGCCGTCCACATGTGCCGATACTGTTGTGCTAATGATACCTTGCAGAAAAATCCCCATTAAAGATTGCGTACCTTATTGTAATAAAAGCATACACAAAATGAAATGTAGGGATTATAAAATAATCCATGCAACAGAAGAGGCTCATGAGATACTCTAGAAAACGGATGTTTTGTCGAACATTTCACCATAAAACTTCAACTACGAGTGAAGAAACGTTGTGAAATGCCGGAGTTTGTAACCGTGGGTTTGTGCAAAGTGAGGTTGGCAAGTCATTGTGTCCTCTGAAGGGTCACGGTCTTTGAACCTCAGGTATCAATCAATCAATCAATGTTTATTTATATAGCCCCAAATCACAAATGTCTCAAAGGACTGCACAAATCATTACGACTACAACATCCTCGGAAGAACCCACAAATATCACTAATGCCGAAAGAAACAACAAATTTAAACTTTAACAAACTATAAACAATTTGACAAACCCAACACATGTCTTACAGGCCACTTGTTGAATAAAATATATACAGTATATACACACACAGTCCATATGTAGGCTATAAATTACGTTTAAACACTATATATATATATATATATATATATATATATATATATATATATATATATATATCCAAAATTTAGCTTTTTACTCAACCTGACAGTATAACTGTCACACTCAATATGACAGTTATTTAAACAAAACTCCTTAACCAAACATGCAAAATGGCTGAAATATTGTATCTTTGTGAGTTTTACTCAAAACGTCATATTTTGGGAGGTTTTCATAGACAAAATTTATTTTTGTACTCAATATGACAGTACAACTGTCATACTAAATATGAAAAGTATTCAAACATAAGTCCAAAACCAAACATGCACAATGTCTAATAATGCGTGAAATAATGTATACTTATGAGTTTTACTAGAAATATGATATTTTGTAAGGTTTGCAAGGACAACAAAATTGTTTCTTTTTTTACTTAATATGGAAGTAATGTTTTTAGAATCCTGTGAAAATGCGAAAAAAGCAATACACATGTATTCAAACATAATCCCTAAACCAAATATGCAATATGTCTAATAACGCCTGAAATTATGTATATTTGTGAGTTTTACTAGAAATATGATATTTTGTATGGTTTTCAAAGACAAAAAAATGTTTTTTTTTTACTTAATATGACAGTAATGTTCTTAGAATCCTGAGAAAATGCTAACCAAAAAAAACTATAAAAATGTATTCAAACATAATCCCTAAACCAAACATGCAATATCTCTAATATTGCCTGAAGTAATGTCTCTTTGTGAGTTTTACTAGAAACATGATCTTTTTTAAGGTTTGCAAAGACAAAAATGTGTTTTGTACTCAATATGACAGTATAACTGTCATACTAAATATTAAAATTTTATAAACACAACTCCAAAACCAAACATGCAATATGTCTAATGATACCTGTATTAATGTATCTATGTGAGTCTTACTAGAATCAGTTGCTTTTGTAAGTTTTGAAAAACAAAAATGTGTTTTTTACTCAACCTGACGGTATAACTGTCACAATCAATATAATAGTTATTTAAACATAATACCTAAACCAAACATGGAAAATGTCTAATAATGTCTGAAATAATGTATCTTTGTGAGTTTTACTAGAAATATTATCTTTTGTAAGGTTTGCAGAGACAAACATTTTTTTTCTTAATATTACAAGAATTAATTCTGAGAAAATGCAAAAAAAATTATAAAAATGTATTTAAACAAAATCCCTAAACCAAACATGCAAAATGTCTAATATTGTCTGAAAAAAAATATCTTTGTGAGCTTTACTCGAAAAGTGATCTTTTGTAAGGTTTGCAAAAAACATTTTTGTTTATTTTACTCAATATGACAGTATAACTGTCATACTAAATATGAAACTTATATAAACATAAATCTAAAACCAAACATGCAATATGTGTAATAATAACTGTATTAATATATCCATGTGATTTTTACTAGAAACACGATCTTTTGTAAGGTTTGCAAAGTCAAAAAAAGTTTTTTTTTACTCAATACAACAGTATAACTGTCATATTAAATATGAAAATTATATAAACATAACTCCAAAACCAAACGTGCAATATGTCTAATAATACCTTTATTAATGTATCTATGTGAGTTTTGCTAAAATCAGTTGCTTTTGTTAGGTTTGCAAATACAATAATTAGTTTTTTACTCAACCTGACAGTATAACTGTCACACTCAATATGACAGTTATTTAAACATAACTCCCAAACCAAACATGCAAAATGGCTGAAATATTGCATCTTTGTAAGTTTTTACTAGATACATGATCTTTTGTAATGTTTGCAAAAACAATTTTGTTCATTTTACTCAATATGACAGTATGACTGTCATACTAAATTTGAAAATTATATAAACAACTCCTAAACCGAATATGCAAAATGGTTGAAATGTTGTATCTTTGAGAGTTTTACTAGAAACATGATCTTTTGTAAGGTATACAAAGTCAAAAATAGTTTTTTTACTCAATATGATAGTATTACTGTCATACAAAATATGGAAATTACATAAACATAACTCCAATACCAAACATGCAATATGTCTAATAATACCTGTATTGATGTATCTATGTGAGTTTTACTAGAAACATGATCAAACCAAACATTCAAAATGGCTGATATAGTGTATCTTTGTGAGTTTTACTAGAAACATGATATTTCTTAAGGTTTGCAAAAAAATAAAAAATAGTATTTTTACTCCATGTGACAGTATAACTGTCTTATTAAATATGTAAATTATACAAACATAACTCCAAAACTAAACATGCAATCCTGGGCCCCACCAACAGGCTGTGGCAGGAGGTATTTGAAGCTGAATTGTAACTCACATTCTTAACTTAAAGCCACAAATGAGCCCGAGCATCTCTCCTGACACACGTGTGTGTTTATTTGCCAGTTGATCTCCATAAACAGATTATGGAGTGTTCATCGTACCAACAAATGGACTTTGCTCACTTGAAAAAGGCATCATTCCTATCTCTGTCATGGAATTAACATTTCGAGGTGAGACGGGCTGTGTTGTCCCATTTCTAACTTCAGATTATGGGGGGAGGAAAAACGACACCATGGACAATTAGAATGATTGAACACCTCCTTTACGGGTTTTTACTGCATTCCCCTCTCGGGAGTTTCTGCATTTCTCTCCACCACCTCTGCTGTCCTCCGTCTTTCATCATTTCTCGTCCGCCGCTGCATTTCTCCATAGCTCTTCTTAATGCGTCTTTGTGAGGGACAGAGGCCTTTTAGTAGAATGTGGAGGTAATGGCTTCCTTCAGTGATGGATTTGTGTTAATGTCTTTGTGCTAATGGCCTCATCCACTGCTGACGATATCTGTGGAATAACTGCAGAGATGACAGCCTATACCCGACTGCGGGGCGTGCCAACGTGAGGAGGCTGCACGTTACCATGACGACTTATGAGCACGGCTAAGGTTATCCAGGGTAAATGCTACCTATCCTTATCCTTGTCCACACACACACAATGGTCGTTTAAGACCCCCTCCGGGGTTTTCCGTAGTTTTCCCTCCCAGGTAACACAAAGCACACGTTACCTTTTTTTATCACATCCACGGGAGCCCTCATTCTCGTTGTCTCCCCTTCGACAAATTGAGGACGTTTTTCGGTCAGTAGAACCTTAAGCGATGGTTCAGTGTTGCTGAAACGGGGCTTAGGCTAAATAATTTTTCGTTTAAGGGGTTATCCGGTTTAGTGTAGACAAAGCCGTAATTTTCTGGAAAGTAACTTTTTTCTATAGAGTAGAACCCATCAATGCTTTTCAGAGTGTTTGTCTCACGACGACATAAGCGGTTGTCAACATAAACAAAATGTTATGCAGCTAAATTAGGGCCAAAAGTTTTGTACATGAAAAAAAAATCAAAAATCTAAATTCCGTCTCGTAATTCTTTTGAATGCAATATTTTTATTTTTGTCTTTCATGTTTTGGTATATGAGCTTCTGTTTTTCTTAAGTAATTAAAGTATGAATGTGCAGCAATCCCTTGAAAATGAGGTTTTTAATCTTAATGGGACTTTTCTGGGTATAAAGTGTGTGTGTATATAAGTGTGTGTATATATATATATATATATATATATATATATATATATATATATATATATATATATATATATATATATATTCGGGCTGGGCAACGATTCAAAATGTTAATCGAAGTTAATCACACTATTTCTCCGATTAATCGCTATTAACTGCATTGGATACGCAAAGCCCAATAATGAATTCAAAAGTAGTGTGTAGTGCACCTTTATTGGAATATTCTCCCACATGAACAAAAGCGCCAAAACATTTGTTGTGCAAACACAATTTAACTCAGTCCTTGTTAAACAGTAGCAGTTAAACAGCATATTTTAGGAAAATCAACTCAAAAAATGTAAATACAAACATTTAAGCTTATTGCCACTGCCAGGGTATTTAAGTTACCCTTTTTGTTATGGAAAATAAATATAATCTACATACAAATCTCTGAGCCACAATCATAACATCTGAACAGGCAATTTCTGAGGTAACAGCAGAAACATTTTTTTTTATCAGGGATCTTATGTTTAAAAAACCTATATTATAGGTAGTGGGCTGTTTTAGGGAATTTTTGATCAAATTATCCATAGTAGCAATATTAATAATGTTGTGTTAATTCTGCGTAGTGCACTTAAAATAATTATGACCATATCTAGGAATTGATATGATGGGAATTTTCCGATTGTTTGCTTGGTGCTTTGATAAACTGAACGCATCATATACATGGTACTATTTGTGATGTTATGAGCCAGGGAATAAAATAACTACCCTACCCAGCATGCAACAGGAGTGACGAGAATGCGTGGTAGCCCGGTATAGGTTGTGTCGCCATGACAGCATCTTGTATGTTGTGATATGCACGCTCTGAAAGCAAACGTTAAGAACTCAGCCAACACTCCTCGTCTGCATTATTGATAAATAGACAGACAACACATATACTCCGCTGCTTCACGGGCCGCTGGATGTAGCCGGCAAAGTATTCCCATGCTAGCTAGCCGTTCTAGCAAGCACGCCTCTTATAGTCCAAAACGGCCCGATCTATCCACATTCAGAATTGTCTGGCGGTCGTAAGTGATCCCGGAGTGACCACGCTGTAAGCCAGCCATGAAATTTGCAGAATTGTCCGGTATTTTTGCCGAATGTTCCATCTTTACCAACAGCCCCTCGACGCATCCGGGCGACGCCATCTTGTTAAGAAAAGGCGTTAACAAAATAAAAGCATGTAAACAACATACGCAAATGTGCGATAAAATAATTGTCGGCGTTAATAGATTGATGAGTTAACTCGTAATTAACGCATTAATTTGCCCACCCCTAATATATATATATCAATCAATCAATCAATCAATGTTTATTTATACAGCCCTAAATCACCAGTGTCTCAGAGGGCTGCACAAACCACTACGACATCCTCGGTAGGCCCACATAAGGGCAAAGATATATAGATATACATATATATATATATATATATATATATATATATATATATATATCAGATCATATATATATATATATATATATATATATATATATATATTCCCACACACACACATATATATATATATATATATATATATGTATATATATATATATATACATATACATATACATATATATATATATATATATATATATATATACATATATATATATATATATATATATATATATATATATATATATATATATATATATATATGTATATATATATATATATGTATGTATATATTAGGGTTGCGAATCTTTGGGTGTCCCACGATTCAATTCAATATCGATTCTTGTGGTCACGAATCGATTCAAAATTTATTTTTTTTTCCAATTCAACACGATTTTCGATTCAAAAACGATTTTTTTCCAGATTTAAAAGGATTCTGTATTCATTCAATACATAGGATTTCAGCAGGATCTACCCCAGTCTGCTGACATGCAAGCAGAGTAGTAGATTTTTGTAAAAATCTTTTATACCGGTAATTGTAAAGGACAATGATTTATCAACTGATTGCAATAATGTAAAATTGTTTTAACTATTAAACGAACCAAAAATATGACTTATTTTATCTTTGTGAAAATATTGGACACAGTGTGTTGTCAAGCTTATGAGATGCGATGTAAGTGTAAGCCACTGTGACACCATTGTTCTTTTTTTTTTTTTTATAAAGGTCTAATGATAATGTCAATGAGGGATTTTTAATCACTGCTATGCTGAAATTATAACTAACATTGATACTGTTGTTGATAATATTAATTTTGGTTTCACTACTTTTGGTTTGTTCTGTGTCGTGTTTGTGTCTCCTCTCAATTGCTCTGTTTATTGCAGTTCTGAGTGTTGCTGGGTCAGGTTTGGTTTTGGAATTGGATTGCATTGTTATGGTATTGCTGTGTATTGTTTTGTTGCATTGATAAAAAAAGTAGATTTTTTAAAAATGAGAATCGATTCTGAATCGCACAACTTGAGAATCACTGAAATAGGCTCCAGCGACACTCTGAGTACATTGTCAAGGTCATAGTTCATGCTGCCCTTTTATTGCCATATTAGTATTTTTTGTTTATTCAAGCAACAGTTTAGTGAGTTTTTTATTTTATGTTTCATGTCCATAGTTTACGTTACAGTAATAGTTTTTGTAGTTTCTTAGCCAAGTTTTGTACCTCCGCTATGAGTGCCTTTTGTTTTCACTTTTTGATAGATTAATTAAAAGATGTCATTACCTTCACGTCGTGTCCGGTTCAGTCGCTTCACACCTCGGGGAAAAAAAAACGCACCAAAGTCCACGTCTTGACAGTGTCATTGTGAAAATGCTTATACGAAAATTTTAAGTTATTCTGGAGTTCGGGTGTTGGTGGAGGGAATGGTTATAAAGTCATCTCAAATAATTTGTGTTAAAAAGGGGGCAGATAAATATAAGAATAGCTGTCTTCCATCTGCTCCTTTCTGATCATGGAAATGTATAAGAAATTAAAAAACAAAACAATGAAAGTGTCAATTGTACGTGGCTTGTATCTATGCATTTTCATGAAAGGAATAAAAAGAAATGGTGATGATGATGATGACACACAAAAGCTAGTGGAGCTAGTGGCGGATAACGACAAATATGTAGTGGGTATATAAATTCATTAATTAATTAATTAATGTATTTATCTATTTATTTATATATTTTTTAATATATTTATTTATATTTAATCAAGCTTTTGAAAATATATATTATATACATATATATAATATGTATATACCATATTTTTTCATTTTTTTAAATATATTTTATTTATATTTATATATATTTATATATATTTAATCAATCTTTTGAAAATATATCCATCCATCCATCCATCCATCCATCATCTTCCGCTTATCCGAGGTCGGGTCGCGGGGGCAGCAGCCTAAGCAGGGAAGCCCAGACTTCCCTATCTCCAGCCACTTCGTCTAGCTCTTCCCGGGGGATCCCGAGGCGTTCCCAGGCCAGCCGGGAGACATAGTCTTCCCAACGTGTCCTGGGTCTTCCCCGTGGCCTCCTACCAGCTGGACGTGCCCTAAACACCTCCCTAGGGAGGCGTTCGGGTGGCATCCTGACCAGATGCCCGAACCACTTCATCTGGCTCCTCTCCATGTGGAGAAAATATATATAAATATAAATAAAATATAAAAAAATATAAATAAATATATATAAATAAATAGATAAACAAATAAATGAATAAATAAATATACCCACTACATATTTGCCGTTATCCGCCACTAGCTCCATTAATAGACAATAACTACTGACAAAAACATTGGACAAGGTATTTAGCTTGCAGGCGACAGAGGAAGTGGAGTATTTGAGAAGAAGAACATCTGAGCAATGACACATCCGTAGGAAGGTCATCCAGCGGCAGGGGGAAGAAGCGTTTGAGTGATGAAGACTTAAGTGGCCCACAGAGGCAGAGCCACACCATTACCGTGACATACGCTCATTAGCCGGCTCAGCTCTTTGCTGCCAGTCCAAACTGTGCTCTGGCTGTTAGTATTCACTTTGGGATATTTGCCATTCAACATCCTTATCAGCCACTTGTATCATATATAGTCTGCCACGACGCCACCGTGCCATTATTTCGCCACTCAGTCCGGCATGGAATGACACTTAATCTTTCCTAAGGAGACGCTGCAGAATCCTCAATTTCTCTCTGAGGTCGACATCCCACCACTCTGTTTACATCAGATTTTATTGAGGAATATTGAACTCAGTCAATTAACTGGATTTTTTTTTTTTTTTGCTCCCAACTTTGTGTATGTATCAATCATAAACAAAGATAGTTGTGCCATGTAAACAATAAAATTGACAGTTGGGTTGAGAAGCACCTCCGGCTTTCACATACTTGTAATTCTGATTCTGATCCACTCCAACACGTTCACATACAGTCACGATCAAAAGTTTACAAACACTTGTAAACTTGCAATTTTTTTTGTGATAGAGTGATTAGAGGACATACTTGTTGGTTACAAAAAACAGTCATGAACTTTGGTTCTTTTATGAATTTATTATAGGTCTACTGAAAATGTGACCAAATCTGCTGTGTCAAAAGTACACATACAGCAATGTTAATATTTGGTTACATGTCCCTTGGCAAGTTTCAGTGCAATAAGACGCTTTTGGTAGCCATCCACAAGCTTCTGGTCGAATTTTTGACCACTTCTCTTGACAAAATTGGTGCAATTCAGCTAAATGTTTTGGTTTTCTGACATGGACTTGTTTCTTCAGCATTCTCCACACGTTTAAGTCAGGACTTTGAGAAGGCCATTCTAAAACCTTAATTCTAGCCTGATTTATCCATTCCTTTACCACTTTTGACGTGTGTTTGGGGTCATTGTCCTGCCTCCAAGACCCAACCTCCGGGCTGATGATTTAAGGTTGTCCTGAATATTTTGGAAATAATCCTCCTTTTTTATTGTCCCATCTAAAGCACCAATTCCATTGGCAGCAAAACAGGCCCATAATAATACCACCACCATGTTTGACGGTAGGATTGGTGTTTCTGTGACTAAAGGCCTCACCTTTTCTCCGCCAAACATATTGCTGGATATTGTGGCCAAACTGCTCAATTTTTGTTTCATCTGACCACAGAACTGTCCTCCAAAAGGTGTTATCTTTGTCCATAAAAGTTACTAGTGCTGCAACTGACAAACTAATTTAATTATCAAACTTGTCATTATAAAAGTACACATATTTAGTGGCTCTAATGTAGCCATCAGGTTTCAAAATTCAGCTTGTGATATTTTTAGGCATTTTAGGCAACGATAAAAATGAGTACTTCATTCAAACTAGGTATTTATACTGTAACTACGTTGCACATTAGGCTGTTAGAAAAATGATAACCATTTAACTTTAATACATGTAAAAGCAAGGGCAAGCAAAGTGCTGATAAGAACGAATAATATTTTGTATGTCCATGTGATGTCAGATGTAACAAAAATGTATCGGTTTGGTCACAATACCCAGCAATATATTTGGAGGAGAAAAGGTGAGGCCTTTAATCCCAGGAACACCATCCTACCATCAAGCATGGTGGTGGTAGTATTATGCTCTGGGCCTGTTTTGCGGGAACTGGTGCTTTAAATGGGACAATGAAAAAGAAGGATTACCTCCCAAAAACTTTTGATCGCATATGTTTGTTGACATCTGGCTTGTATATGCAGGAAAATAAACAGTGGTCTTATAGGACCCTGAATGCCATCTGTAGTCTTGAAGTCATATTGTTGCAACCAAGCATTTACTGTGCTACATTGCAACAAATATTACATCTGCAGGCATAAAACATGTAGACCACCTGCAGAAAATACGCTACTTCTGTCCACTCTGTCCCCGTCAAATAATTGCTCTAGCACCCTCAACTGTCTGTTAGTCCATCTGTCCTCCTAATCCACACCTAACTAGACACCCACCTCACTCCCTGCTTCATGTCAGATGCTCTCTAGACACAGCAGTCCATTTAGTGGGTGTGTGCCGGACATGTGTGCATGTAAAACACTCGTTCTGTGTCCATTTTGGGAGGCGTGATGCTTTCAAGCGTGAAGGATAGCTGTCAGTCCGGATTACGTTCAGTTGTTGCGCACTGTGTGTGTGTCCAGGAACGCAGCCTCAGTGTTGTATCAACAAATAGCAGGACTTATCCTCATAATTAATCTCGCCTCCACTGTGTGAATCACCCCCAATACATACGTTGACATTGATTGATTGATTGATTGATTGATACTTTTATTAGTAGATTGCACAGTTCAGTACATATTCCGTACAATTGACCACTAAATGGTAACACCCGAATAAGTTTTTCAACTTGTTTAAGTCGGGGTCCACGTTAATCAATTCATGGTACAAGCCTGCCATGCACTCCTCAGCCACGCTTCCTTGGTCAACCACGGTTAGTTTGTGTATTTATGTGTGCCTTATTCAGTCCTCCTGTGAATGTTATTTAGTTTGGCAAAAACAGTCCTTCCATTGGCCATATCTTTTGGACCATAGGGCACACCGGATTATAGGGCACACTGCCAATGAGCCGGTCTATGTAGGTATAGTTTCATACAAAAGGCGCATTGGATAATAAATAAATGATAAATGGGTTGTACTTGTATAGCGCTTTTCTACCTTCAAGGTACTCAAAGCGCTTTGACACTACTTCCACATTTACCCATTCACACACACATTCACAAATTGATGGAGGGAGCTGCCATGCAAGGCGCTAACCAGCACCCATCAGGAGCAAGGGTGAAGTGTCTTGCTCAGGACACAACGGACGTGACGAGGTTGGTACTAGGTGGGATTTGAACCAGGTACCCTCGGGTTGTGCACGGCCACTCTCCCACTGCGCCACGCCGTCCCCCTAACCAACCATAAGGGCTCATATTAGGATTTTTTTGTCTACATTTAAAACACATTCTTGTGGTGCACATAACATGTAATGGTGGTTCTTTGGTCAAGCCACTTTCTGACCGTCTCCTCAGGATGCGCCGTTTCGTTTTAGCACTTTCAATGCAAGTTTACTGGTCTACTGACAGATATAAGTTGGAACTGTGCACTATATATATATATATATATATATATATATATATATATATATATACACATATATATATATATATATATCTTGATTGGATTATCCAGAGAATAGTGCTCGATACCGTGGTAGAGCGCAATATGTAGGTGTGTGAAAAATCACTAGACTACTTCATCTCTACAGAACTGTTTCATGAGGGGTTCCCTCAATCATCAGGAGATTTTAATGGGAGCATTCACATACAATGGTTTATATAGGGCACAGAGTGGGTGGGTACAGGCAGGCGTAGGGGTGTGGTGATTGGCTCATGTGTTACCTAGGAGGTGTTTCCGTCTGTGGCGGCATGTTGAAATGATTTCACTGCGCTTGTTGAGGGATGATAGATCTGGATGATATATAATAAACAGTTTCTCTTTTAAGCATAGGTTGCATCTTTTATTACCACTGTTGTAAGGTGTGCTGGATGCAAGAATTTGCCATGTTATTGAATATTCAACATTATTGTCTTTGAGGTTCCAAATGTGCTTGCTGAGTTCTGTAGAATTCTGCAAAGTCTGGTTTCTAAAGGAGGCCTTGTGATTATTCCATCTGGTTTTAAACGCTCCTTCAGTTAATCCTACGTACGGATGTGTTAATGTCCTTGCGTGTTACCTTTGCTTGGTAAACGACTGATGTTTGTAAGCACCCTCCATTAAGAGGGCAATCAGGTTTCTTGCGACAGTTACATTCATTATTGGTTTCAGAGTCGTTTAGTCTGGGGGTAGGCAGTCCTTTTGCAATCGCTTTGTTGTGGTTTGAAATGATTTGTTGTATGTTATTCATACAGCTGTTGCTCAATTTAATGTTGTTCTTGTTGAATATTTTTCTTAGGGTGTTGCCTTTGGGGAAATGTTTGTCGATCAGAGTGAGGAACTTGCGGCCGATGTTGGTTGAGACGTTTTTGCTGAATGGTGGATTGTACCAGATGATGTTGTTTCGTTTTCTGCTCTTTTTTGGTTGGTTTCCTGGCGTGGGTTCATAGGTGAGGGTGAAGTTGTATCCGCTTTCATCAAGTGCTTTCTGGTACGGGGGGGTTGCTTGGTCGAATTCAGCTTTGCTAGATGACAGCATCGATAGCCTTTTATTAATTCTGGTAGGTTTTCTTTTCGTGGTGGTGGGTGGGTGTTCTATGTTTGCTAGCAAGGTTAAAACTTAAATACAAGGATCTGTCCATGTGTTTACAGTAGTTCTGTACAACAGGAGTACCCAAGTGTTTTTAGGAATTTTCTGCAAAAATGCTTGTCTCCCAAGTTTTGAACTGAACTTGAAGGCCGGTAAGGCGTCATTTCAGGGCCAAATTTGGCCCCCGGACTGCCAGTTTAATAGCCCTGGAACACAGTGTATTAAAAATGTGCCTTAGAGCAATGGTTCTCAACCTTTTTTCTGTGACGTACCCCCTGTGAACATGTTTTTAATTCAAGTACCCCCTAATCAGAGCAAAGCCTTTTTGGATGAAAAAAAATAGATAAAGAAGTAAAATACAGCACTATGTCATCAGTTTCTGATTTATTAAATTGTATAACAGTGCAAAATATTGCTCATTTGTAGTGGTCTTTCTTGAACTATTTGGAAAAAAAGATATACAAATAACTAAAAACTTGTGATTCAATTATAAATACAGATTTCTACACAATCATCAACTTAAAGTGCCCTCCTTGGGGATTGTGATAGAGATCCATCTGGATTCATGAACTTAATTCCAAACATTTCTTTACAAAAAAAGAAATCTTTAACATCAATATTTATGGAACAGGTCCACAAAAATGAATATTGCATTGTTTCATTTCTTTTCACAGTTTATGAACTTAAATTCATATTTTGTTGAAGTATTATTCAATAAATATATTTATAAAGGATTTCTGAATTGTTGCTATTTTTAGAATATTTAAAAAAATCTCACGTACCCCTTGGCATACCTTCAAGGGGTACGTGTACACCCATTTGAGAACCACTGCTGTAGCAGATCAGATGTCAGGTTGACAGACATTTGTAGCCAACAAAAACGCAAAGATTCTGCATTTTGATGCCATGAATTACATGAATGTAAGCTTGCCCGAACTTGCCCGAATAAACAAGTGATTCAATCATAAATAAAGATTTCTACACATAGAAGTAATCATCAACTTAAAGTGCCCTCTATGGGGATTGTAATAGAGGTCCATCTGGGATTAATCAATTTAGTTCTAAACATTTCTTCACAAAAAAATAAATCTTTAACATCAATATTTATGGAAAATGTCCACAAAAAATGTAGGTGTGTCAACACTGAATACTGCATTGTTGCATTTCTTTTCACAGTTTATGAACTTACATTCATATTTTGTTGAGGTATTAATCAATAAATATATTTATAAAGGATTTTTGAATTGTTGCTATTTTTAAAATATTTAAAAAAAATCTCACGTACCCCTTGGCATGCCTTCAAGTACCCCCAGGGGTACGCGTACCCCCATTTGAGAACCACTGCCTTAGAGCACAGCTGCACCAGCTGCCATTTGTCACATCTGCCTCATTACCGTTACTTGATAGGTGCACCAACAGTTGGCGAAACCAAGGCAAAAAAACATGACTGAAAGTTGAAAGCAGGTTATGAGGTTCAGAGGGTGAGGAACACTGCAGGCTGGAGTGTGAGCGTTGCCACAAAGTCGCTGTGGCAGTGTTCTCACACCAACCACTTCCTCGGCCTTCGCACGCGATGAGGCTCGCTGAGCTGTCAGCATCACTCTGTGTGCACACCAGCATGAAAGCTTCAATCGTGGCACAGGGTTTTTGTTGACACACCAGATGGTTCCTGACTCCTGCTCATCCGACGTATCACTTTAACCCCATTCAAATAGACAACTGAAGCCATACGGGTACAAAAGAAAAAAAATCAAAGAGAATACATCAGCACAACTCACACTGTACACAAGTGTAAAGCAGGGAAGTGAATTGTATTTATATAGCGCTTTTCTCTAGTGACTCAAAACGTTTTACTTTGTGAAACCCAATATCTAAGTTATAGTTTTTTAAACCAGTGTGGGTGGCACTGGGAGCAGGTGGGTAAAGTGTCTTGCCCAAGGACACAACGGCAGGGCCACTCTACCAACCGAGCTATACCGCCCCAATCAACATTCCAGTGAATATCAATCAATCAATCAATCAATGTTTACTTATATAGCCCTAAATCACTAGTGTCTCAAAGGGCTGCACAAACCACCACGACATCCTCGGTAGGCCCACATAAGAGCAAGGAAAACTCACACCCAGTGGGACATCGGTGACAATAATGACCCAGTGGGACGTCGGTGACAATAATGACTATGAGAACCTTAGAGAGGAGGAAAGCAATGGATGTCGAGCGGGTCTAACATGATACTGTGAAAGTTCAATCCACAATGGATCCAATCCAACACAGTCGCAAGAGTCCAGTCCAAAGCAGACATTGATACAACGTTGATTATACATACATGTCCTTTAAAACTGACTTTGAATCAACGTTGCAATATAGTTGTATTTGTCAATTGAGACAACATTGATGTCTAACGTTGGCTCCACGTTGTTGGTTTGGAAATGACCAAAATTATTCAATGGTCAAATCAAGGTAAGAACCTGACATTGAACAAACGTTGTCAAAAACGTTGTTTTTGTGTTGTAGAGTATTGGTTGGGAAATTACCAAATTTCAATGGTCAAAACAACATCTCAACCTGACATTGAATAAATGTCGTCAAAAAGCATGTTGTTTCAACATTTTTGTGTTGTAGAATATTGGTTGGGAAATGACCAAAATGCAATGGTCAAATCAAGGTCAGAACCTGACATTGTCTAAACGTGGTCAAAAAGCATGTTTCAACGTTGTTTTCGTGTTGTAGAATATTGGTTGGGAAATGAACAAAATTCAATGGTCAAATCAACGTCACAACCTGACATTGAATAAATGTTGACAAAAAGCATGTTGTTTCAACGTTTTAGTGTTGTAGAATATTGGTTGGGTAATGAACAAAATTTAATGGTCAAATCAACGTCTCAACCTGACATTGAACAAACGTCATCAAAAAGCATGTTTCAACATTGTATTTGTGTTGTAGAATATTGTTTGGGAAATGACCAAAATTCAATGGTCAAATCAACGTCACAACCTGACATTGAACAAACGTCGTCAAAATGCATGTTGTTTCAACGTTTTTGTGTTGTACAATATTGGTTGGGAAATGAACAAAATGTAATGGTCAAATCAATGTCACAACCCGATATTGATTAAATGGTAAAAGTGTTATACTTATATAACGCTTTTCTACCTTCGAGGTGCTTTGACCCTATTTCCACATTCACCCATTCACACACACATTCACACACTGATGGCGGGGGCAGCCATGCAAGGCTCTAACCAGGACCCATCAGGAGCAAGGGTGAAGTGCCTTGCTCAAGGACACAACGGACGTGACGAGGTTGGTAGTAGGTGAGGATTGAACCAGGAACCCTTAGGTTGCTGGCACGGCCACACTCCCAACTGCGCCACACCGTTGATTAAACATCAAAGCATGTTAAAAGCATGTTGTTTCAACGTCATGTTTGAGTTGTTCAACATCAGGACCTAATTCAACAAGTTCTCAACGTTGTTTCAATGTCTTGTGCCTGCTGGGGTGTTCCTGAGTACATGTAGTTCTTTGCTTATCTTGAAAAAAATAGGTTATTTAATAAAAGGAAACAGGGGCATTGGTTTTAAACATGTCCTCTACTGCCCTCTAGTGGCTGATACTGTGTACTGTAGCAGTTGGTTGACAACCATGGTTTCAAGAGGGGGTTCTGCATTAACTTGCTGATCAGTCCGAGGTTTCGCCCGACCTCATTTGGGATCTCCATCCATCCATTTTCTACCGCTTGTCCCTTTAGGGGCCGCAAGGGGGGTGGACGATTGGGGGGGTTCGGAGCCTATCCCCGCTGCATTTGGGCGAAAGGCGGGGTACACCCTGGGCCAAACTTGCCAACCTTGAGACCTCCGATTTCGGGAGGTGGAGGGTGAGGAGTGGGGGGCATGGTCGTGGGCGGGGCGTGGTTGCGGGCGTGGTTAAGAGGGGAGGAGTATATTTACAGCTAGATTCACCAAGTCAAGTATTTCATATATATATATATATATATATATATATATATATATATATATATATATTTATATATATATATATATATATATATATATATATATATACAGTATATATACATATATAATACATGACTTTCAGTGAATTGTAGCTATATATATATATACATTTATATATATATGACATTTTATATATATATATATATATATATATATATATATAAATAATACAAGAAATACTTGAATTTCAGTGTTCATTTATTTACACATTTACACACACATAACACTCATTTTCTCATTTTTGAGTAAAGGGTTGAATTGTCCATCCTTGTTTTTCTAACCATATGCATGTAAAGTAGATGGCAGTATTGTCCTGTTTAAGAGTGTCACAACATTGCTGTTTACGGCAGACAAACTGCTTTGCGGTAGACTGAAAACGGACTGCTGTTGTTGTGTGTTGTATTACCGCGCTGGGAGGACGTTAATGAAACTGCCTAAGAATAAACCCACATAAGAAACCAAGAACTCGCCCTCGATCATTCTACAGTTATAACGTCATTGGGCAGACACGCTCTTTATATTGTGGTAAAGCGGACGTGAAAACAGGCTGTCGACATGTCACTCAGGTCCGCATGGAGCTGGAGGGGGCGTGGCCTCAAGCTCCGCCTGAATATCGGGAGATTTTCGGGAGAAAATTTGTCCTGGGAGGTTTTCGGGAGAGGCGCTGAATTTCGGGAGTCACCCGGAAAATCTGGGATGCTTGGCAAGTATGCCCTGGACAAGTCGCCACCTCATCGCAGGGCCAACACAGATAGATAGACAAGATTCACACTCACATTCACACACTAGGGACAATTTAGTGTTGCCAATCAACTAGAAAGCTAAGGATCAGGGACGTACTTCTACTTTATTCCCTTCATTTTTGTTTGTTTGTTTTTTTTCTTTGTCATGAAAAAGGGACGTTTTTGTCATGAAAAAGCAATGTTTTTGTGGTTGGTACACTAATTGTAAGTGTATATTGTGTTTTTTATGTTGATTTAATAAAATATTTTTTATTTTATTTTAATTTTTTTAATTTATTTTTTTTATAAAAATGAATTAAAAAATTATTCTGCGGCCCGGTACCAATCGGGCCACGGCCTGGTACCGGTGGTTGGGGACCACTGATCTATATGACAGAACACTAATGTTTTGTAAGATTCTTTCTTCAAAAATGTTAGTCTCTACCAAGTTTTTAACTGAACAATGACTACTGATGTTATTCCCAGTTGAACAACCCTGGGATCGACTCATTCAATCAATCAAAACTTATATTTTCGTCAAAAGTTCCAGTGACACCTATTTAAAGGTGTATTGACTAGGTTCTGACTTGTGTCTTGCTAGTCAAAGATCATCTATACGACAGAACACTAATGTTTTGTAAGATTCTTTCTTCAAAAATGTTAGTCTCTCCCAAGTTTTTACTGAACAATGACTACTGATTTTATTCCCAGTTGAAAAACCCTGGGATCGACTCATTCAATCAATCAAAACTTATATTTTCGTCAAAAGTTCCAGTGACACCTATTTAAATGTGTATTAACTAGGTTTGGACTTGTGTCTTGCTTTCGGTTTTCTTATTTAGCGCTCTTATTTGTTTGTGTTCCACTTCCTGTTTGGCGTGTTAGGCTGCAACTTGACCACTGCTCAGCACGCTGGCTCCTCACCTGTTCCCGATTATCAATCAGCAGGGTTCATTACGTTCTGTACACTCTGTATTTTAGCCTCTGTTCCAGTTGGACATCTTTGCTGTCATCACAGGTCAGACTTTTTGTATTATTCTCCCTCTGTGTGTTATTTCTGTCGCAGTGTCAGCCTTGGTCAAAAGGATAGGACTCAGATGCAGAGTAGGGAGTACTTCGACAGGCTTTTATTTTGACAGCCGTCTTTCACCTCTAGAGTCAGGGTAATACAATCTACAATAACAAAACTGTCGGCGAAAAAGGTTCCCAAATAAGAATCACTTCTGAAAGGAGGAAAACACAAAAACAAAAGGCGAACTATAATTTGCACCGTATCTGCTAGTGATGGGTTGATGAGGCGTCAAGAAGCGTTTCGACACATTGCAAAACTGTGTTGATACTGTGTCGATACCGTGTCACTAAATACTGATATCTGCTGAACTTTGAAAATCCCTACAGGCAACCTACGGACCGACTCAAATGACACTGATTTTATTAGCTAGTATATACAATAATATAAAACAAGTCAATGTATTTCATTTAGGATTATTTCATATCTTCATTTAAATAAAAAAATATTTTTTTAGAAACAGTCAATAATGTGAACATGTTTCATAACATGGAAATCTAAGAGAACGTGTTGTGAATGAGGATGCATGTGGACTGGGAATGTTTTTATTTTTGTATTTTTTCATCCATCTATCCATCTTCTTCGCTTATCCGAGGTTGGGTCACGGGGGCAGCAGCCTAAGCAGGGAAGCCCAGAGTTTCCTCTCCCCAACCACTTCGTCCAGCTCTTTCCGGGAAATGAGGCGTTCCCAGGCCAGCCGGGAGACAATCTTCCCAACGTGTCCTGGGTCTTCCCCGTGCCCGAAACACCTCCCATCTTTTTTTTTTTTTTACACATTTTCATTTAAAAAAAACCTAACAGTTTTTCCAACGTATTACATTTCAGACGATTTATCTTCTTAGTTGTTATTTCCCGGCGGAAATCTTTCTTTTTGCCTGAGGCTGCTCCATGATCTCCGACGACGATAAATTACAAATGACCAACGACAGAAGTGCGGCGATTCTGTTGGCAGCAGCATCTCGTTGACAGACGCGCTTCCTTATAAACACAGTTTGGCGCGCAGGCGTCAGTTCGACACAGTTCGTGTATCGGT
The DNA here is from genome assembly GCF_033978795.1 of Nerophis ophidion. Classification (NCBI taxonomy): domain Eukaryota; kingdom Metazoa; phylum Chordata; class Actinopteri; order Syngnathiformes; family Syngnathidae; genus Nerophis; species Nerophis ophidion. The sequence continues at coordinate 32,665,277 of NC_084633.1, read as the reverse complement.
CACGTGACCGAAACAGCTCATGATCGGTCACGTGACTTTGTAAAAGCGGTAAGCACACCGACACAGGGTTTTGCTCTATGAGCTTGACGCATGCGCCGATGCATCGGTGTTGCCGGACCCATCTCTACTATCTGCTATAAAACTTATAAACACAAAATGCTCTAACAGGAGGAAGAAACAATGGCCATGAAAAATTCTACACTTACTATATTCTAGGCTGATTATATTCTGAAATCCCACACATATATGCGTGCCAAGGCCCGGACTAGGTGAAATTTTGCCAATGATACTTGAACTTGCTTTATACATAATACATTTATTTATATAAAGCATTTTTTTCTCCTCTGTTGACAGCAATATTGGTGCTAGGAATTTTCAAAATGGGCTCCCAGGGACCCCATCGAGTCATAAAAATGGGGTCCCACAGTAAATTTTTGGGGTCCCACTTTTTTGTAAGCGTTTTGAAAACAAATGACAAACATACGCATTGTCCTGTTATATCTCACATTCTATGTTGTGTTTTGGAAAATGGTTGTCAAACGTTAATTCATTAAAAGAAAACATCTAAAAAGGAGACACATTTTTATGCATATGTAAATGTATTCAGTTATAAACTTTCATTCACTTTCTTCTTTCCTTCATGGATCTAAAGTTTACCGCTGCTGGTATTTTTTTCTATGTTTTTATTTCATAAGTTTTAGGTGTATTTATATCAGTATAAAAGTATAAAAGTGTTTTGCTTAGGTCATGAAATTATTATAATGGTGTACATGCATACATACATCTTATATTTAACACTTTCATCTCTGGAGTCTACATCAACTTCAGGTAAGGCCTTTGGGTTTATTACATTTCCTGTAAAGCACCCTGTCATTCATTCATTGACATTCAACCAGATATTTTTTCTTCACACGGGTTTCTCACATTTAGGTGGAATTACGTTGAGTTGATAAAAATAAAAAAACTAATAATCGCACACATTTTTACAATGCACTGTAAATATTACAAAAGCAGTGTTTGAAATAGTTTATGATCTCACTCATCAGTTTAACAGTTTTTAAATCATTTGTATCACAAATATCTCTATGTTGCCGAATGCTGATTGGTTGGCTGTCAATCATCGTCGGGTTGGCAGAAAGCCAATCAACAAGCTTGTCGGCGGACTAAAAGGATAATCGTCAGCATGAGCGTCAGTTTTCCGCCTGGCACAAGTGTTTGACTTGTCTCCATTTATTAGCGTTACTGAACATTTTTTTTGGAAGACAAAAACGTACTTTCGGAAAAAGTGCAAGGGACTTTGTCCTAAATAACGTCCATGGTTGGTCCAGATTAAAAAAAAAAAAAAATCAAAAGGCTAAACTAACACCAGTTACATTACATACAGTCTGGATTGAATGGAAAATTCCTCAAAACCCTCCCAAAAAATACTTTTTTGGAGAGTATGTGTGGAGAATCAGCACCTCCAAGTCGAGTCCATGGTATTCGCCAGTAAAAGGGTGGAGTGCCATCTCTGGGTTGGGGAGGAGACCCTGCCCCAAGTGGAGGAGTTCAAGTACCTCGGACTCTTGTTCATAAGTAAGGGAAGAGTGGGTCGTGAGGTCGACAGGCGGATCGGTGCGGCGTCTTCAGTAATGTGGACGCTGTATCGATCCGTTGGGTGAAGGAGGAGCTGAGCTGGAAGGCAAAGCTCTCAATTTACCGGTCGATCTATATTCTCATCCTCACCTATGGTCATGAGCTTTAGATCACGGGTACAAGCGGCCAAAATGAGTTTCCTCAAAGTAAAGCCGCTGCTCCTCCACATTGAGAGGAGCCAGATGAGGCGGTTTGGGCATCTGGTCAGGATGCCACCAGAACGCCTCCCTAGGGAGGTGTTTAGGGCACGTCCAACCGGTAGGAGGCCACGGGGAAGACCCAGGACACTTTGGGAAGACTATGTCTCCCGGCTGGCCTGGGAACACCTCGGGATCCCCCGGGAAGAGCTGGACGAAGTGGTGGGGGAGAGGGAAGTCTGGGCTTCCCTGCTTAGGCTGCTGCCCCCGCGAACCAACCTGGGATAAGCAGAAGATGATGGATGGATGGATGGATGGAGTTTGGGTGGCCACAGATGTTTTATCTTATCTGAAAAGCACTGCTCTGAAAACTAACAGTATCATACGCCACGAGAGTGCTAAACATACACCACACACCAGTACTGGCTAGTTCCGGTGATTATTGTCGTCAGTTTGTCCCTAATAAGCTTCCATAGATTCCATTTTGAAAAACCAAACCATAAATGTTACCCTCGATAGTTTGAGTAACACAGTAACCATCGCTTAGTCCAGACAGTGTCAATTAAACATTGTATTTTCTTCTGCCACATTGGAGACAATGACAGTCGGTACATCATGTCAGCACAAAGTCAAATATTTATTGTTGGGGTTGAAAAATTATCATTAAAAAAAAAATTAGCCATCATTGTTTGACCAAAGTGAATGTTTCTCTCAATAAATAAATCAATAGCGCGAGACATATGATGCAAAATAAATAAGTGAATATATACAATGGAGAAATAGAGGACAGCGTTGTTGGAATGCAGAGGCAACTAAAAAGATGCATCGTCCGCCCTCTGCACGCTCCAAAAAGAGGCGACGCACACGTTTGGCACAACCGAGGGCCGGCTTTTACCCAGCAGTCCTCCTTGCAGTCGACACAAAAAACAGCACAGCGGCTCACCGACAAGTCTTCTTTGAATATCAAAAATAATCCAATGGCAATAACAGAAACGCAGTACTTTGTCAACTTCGCTTCCAGGGGAATTTTTTAGTCAGACAAATGAACAGATGCCTTTTTTTCTGTGTTTATACTAACCTCAACCCAGAAGAACCCACCTGAGAACATGTTAAACGGAATGTTCTTGACATGACGTTATCTTCCCAAACATTTCCTAGTCATGTGACTATTCCCAAATATTACCAGAAGCATCAAATGATCCTTTTAGAAGGAAAATGATCATACATACCCGATTTGACGCTGCCCAGTATTATAGTAGTCATGTATTGAAATAAATAGATAGTACTTTATTGATTCCTTCAGGAGAGTTCCTTCAGGAAAATTAAAATATTGTCATGGTAAAATAACCAATATGGTATTATGATAATTGATATAATAGTATTGACATACATATTGCCAAAGATAGTGTAAAGCAGGGGTCACCAACTTTTTGAAACTAAGAGCTACTTCTTGGGTACTGATTAATGCAAAGGGCTACCAGTTTGATACACTTAAATATATTGCCAGAAATAGCCAATTTGCTCTATTTACCTTTTTAATAAATACATCTATATATATATATGAAATCTATATATATATTTCTGTCCGTCATTCCGCCGTACATTTTGTTTCCTTTTACGGAAGGTTTTTTGTAGAGAATAAATGATGAAAAAAAACAATTAAATGATTTAAAAGAGGAGAAAACATGAAAAAAATTCTAATTAAATGTTCAAACATAGTTTATCTTCAATTTCGACTCTTTAAAATTCAAAATGTAACCGAAAAAAATGAAGAGAAAAACTAGCTAATTCGATACTTTTTGAAAAAAATGTAAAAAAGAATTTTTGGAACATCATTAGTAATTTTTCCTGATTAAGATAAATTTTTGAATTTTGATGACATGATTTAAATAGGTTACAATCCAATCTGCACTTTGTTAGAATATATAACAAATTGGACAAAGCTATATGTCTAACAAAGACAAGTTATTATTTCTTCTAGATTTTCCAGGGCAAAATTTTTAAAAGAAATTCAAAAGACTTTAAAATAAGATTTAAATTTGATTCTGCAGATTTTCTAGATTCGCCAGAATATATATATTTTTTAATTTTAAGCATGAGTTTGAAGAAATATTTCACAAATATTCTTCGTCGAAAAAACAGAAGCTAAAATGAAGAATTAAATTAAAATTGATTTATTCTTTAAAAAAATAAATTACTCAAACATTGATTTAAATTGTCATTAAAAGGTAAAAAGGTATGCGTGTTTAAAAATCCTAAAATCATTTTTAAGGTTGTATTGTTTCTCTAAAATTGTCTTTGTGAAAGTTATAAGAAGCATAGTAAAAAAAAAAAAAATAATTTATTTAAACAAGTGAAGACCAAGTCTTTATTTTCTTGGATTTTCAAATTCTATTTGAGTTTTGTCTCTCTTAGAATTAAAAATGTCGAGCAAAGCGAGACCAGCTTGCTAGTAAATAAATACAATTTAAAAAAATAGAGGCAGCTCACTGGTAAGTGCTGCTATTTGAGCTATTTTTAGAGCAGTCCAGCGGGCCACTCATCTGGTCCTTACGGGCTACCTGGTGCCCGCGGGCACAGTGTTGGTGACCCCTGGTGTAAAGTATAGCTATAATGTCTGGCATAAAAACATGATCATGGCCTGGCCTAGATTTTTTTTTAAATTCATTTAAATCTGTTAGTTATAAATAATGACGTCTTAAAAGTTCGGATAAAATCAAACTGTCAAAAGTTTTATGATAAGTTTGTTTGACTCAAATTAGGAATGAGTAACGCTTTGCAGTCAGTATCAAGGGTTGGAATTGGCGGTTGAATCACCAAAAATGATTCCCGGGCGCGGCCGCCACTGCTGCTGCTCACTGCTCCCCTCACCTCCCAGGGGGTGAAACAAGGGGATGGGTCAAATGCAGAAAATAATTTCGCCACACCGTGTGTCCGTGTGTGTGTGACAATCATTGGTACTTTAACTTTAACAACCTTTTACCATTCTTTCTGGTGGAACACGTCACTGTTCACTCGACACAAACGTCATAACCTCGTCAAAGCTTGCCTTCATGCATTCACACCAACATTTGGGAACGGGTGATAAGAGAAAAGTATAAATATAATTTATTTGTGGCAGTATCTGACAGTTATGTTTAGGTTTCCCTTTTGTGTATCATAGCAAATAACTGTGGTGCGTTCAAGGAACCTGATTAACAATAGTAGATGCCCTAATAATAATATATTATTTGTGATTTTTATTATTCGCCACTAATTAAGTCTGTGTGTATGAGCTAGCTAATTTAGCTTATATTTTGCTATTTCGTGGCCATTTAACACTTTCAATAGTTAAATGTGTGGGATATTTTAATTCAACTATTCTTAATATAGGCTTGAATACGTTTATATATTAACACATCACTTTTAGTCTTAAAAATAGGGATGGATAGCTCGATGCAAAGCATTTGTCATGATAAGCTGTTGAATAGATGTAAATGAGTTTAGTACATTTGTGGTATTAAGCACAAAATGTGTCAAGTTGAGTATTTTCAGATAAGGTTTGAATTTACTATGAATTAGTAGTACTTTTTCAATCAGAAATGTGTAGGCTGTGGTCTATTTCCCTAACCTTTTCCTTTAAGCACAAATGGGTCGTGGTTTGTAGAACTACTAATTGACATCTTAATATATAATAATATATATAAATTAGCTGCTGCTTTAATACTATTTTAATTTTAGTTAATTGAGCCATAATTTTGAGACCAATTGTATCTTTTATATTATATTATATTAGATAGTACTTTATTTATTCCTTCAGGAGAGTTCCTTCAGGAAAATTGAAATTTTCAGCACAATCCCATTCAAGATCAAACATTACAGGGCGACAGAACAGGATCGCTTGGTGAATATGTATTTTTTTTTAGAGCTCAAAATGTCACAAGAAAGATTGATAAAATACATTTCTTCTTACATTTGGATTAAAAACAATATTTTTCTCCTCCACTTGGGGCAGGGTCTCCTCCCCAACCCGGAGATGGCATTCCACCCTTTTCCAGGTGAGAACCATGGACTCGGACTTGGAGGTGCTGATTCTCATTCCGGTCGCTTCACACTCGGCTGCGAACCGATCCAGTGAGAGCTGAAGATCCCGGTCAGATGAAGCCATCAGGACCACATCATCTGCAAAAAGCAGACCTAATCCTGCGGTCACCAAACCAGAACCCCTCAACGCCTTGACTGCGCCTAGAAATTCTGTCAATAAAAGTTATGAACAGAATCGGTGACAAAGGACAGCCTTGGCGGAGTCCAACCCTCAATGTGTTCGACTTACTGCCGGCAATGCGGACCAAGCTCTGGCACTGATCGTACAGGGAGCGGATCGCCACAATCAGACAGTCCGATACCCCATACTCTGAGCTCTCCCCACAGGACTTCCTGAGGGACACGGTCAAATGCCTTCTCCAAGTCCACAAAGCACATGTAGACTGGTTGGGCAAACTCCCATGCACCCTCAAGAACCCTGCCGAGAGTATAGAGCTGGTCCACAGTTCCACGACCAGGACGAAAACCACACTGTTCCTCCTGAATCCAAGGTTCGACTATCCGGCGCAGCCTCCTCTCCAGTACACCTGAATAAACCTTACCGGGAAGGCTGAGTGTGATCCCACGATAGTTGGAACACACCCTCCGGTCCCCCTTCTTAAAGAGAGGAACCACCACCCCGGTCTGCCAATCCAGAGGTACCGCCCCTGATGTCCACGCGATGCTGCAGAGTCTTGTCAACCAAGACAGCCCCACAGCATCCAGAGCCTTAAGGAACTCCGGGCGGACCTCATCCACCCCTGGTGCCTTGCCACCGAGGAGCTTTTTAATAACCTCACCGACCTCAGCCCCAGAAATAGGAGAGTCCACCACAGATTCCCAAGGCACTGCTTCCTCATAGGAAGACGTGTTGGTGGGATTGAGGAGGTCTTCGGAGTATTCCTTCCACCTATCCACAACATCCGCAGTTGAGGTCAGCAGAACACCATCCGCACCATACACGGTGTTGATAGTGCACTGCTTCCCCTTCCTGAGGCGGCGCACGGTGGTCCAGAATCGCTTCGAAGCCGTCCGGAAGTCGTTTTCCATGGCTTCCCCGAACTCCTCCCATGTCCGAGTTTTTGCCTCCGCGACCGCTGAAGCTGCACACCGCTTGGCCTGTCGGTACCTGTCCACTGCTTCCGGAGTCCTATGAGCCAAAAGGACCCGATAGGACTCCTTCTTCAGCTTGACGGCATCCCTCACCGCTGGTTTCCACCAAGGGGTTTTAGGATTACCGCCCCGACAAGCACCAATTACCTTGCGGCCACAGCTCCGATCAGCCGCCTCGACAATAGAGGTGCGGAACATGGTCCACTCGGACTCAATGTCCAGCACCTCCCTCGTGACATGTTCAAAGGTCTTCCGGAGGTGGGAATTGAAACTTTCTCTGACAGGAGACTCTGCCAGACGTTCCCAGCAGACCCTCACAATGCGTTTGGGCCTCCCAGGTCTGTCCGGCATCCTCCCCCACCATCGCAGCCAACTCACCACCAGGTGGTGATCGGTAGAAAGCTCTGCCCCTCTCTTCACTCGAGTGTCCAAAACATAAGGCCGCAAATCCGATGACACAACTACAAAGTCGATCATGGAACTGCGGCCTAGGGTGTCCTGGTGCCAAGTGCACATATGGACACCCTTATGTTTGAACATGGTGTTTGTTATGGACAAACCGTGACGAGCACAAAAGTCCAATAACAGAACACCACTCGGGTTCAGATCTGGGCGGCCATTCTTCCCAATCACGCCTCTCCAGGTTTCACTGTCGTTGCCAACGTAAGCGTTGAAGTCCCCCAGTAGGACAAGGGAATCACCCGGTGGAGCACTTTCCAGTACTCCCTCGAGTGTACCCAAAAAGGGTGGGTACTCTGAACTGCTGTTTGGTGCGTAAGCACAAACAACAGTCAGGACCCGTCTCCCCACCCGAAGGCGGAGGGAGGCTACCGTTTCGTCCACCGGGTTAAACTCCAACGTGCAGGCTTTGAGCCGGGGGGCAACAAGAATTGCCACCCCAGCCCGTTGCCTCTCACTGCCGGCAACGCCAGAACGGAAGAGGGTCCAGTCCCTCTCGAGAGAAGTGGTTCCAGAGCCCTTGCTGTGCGTCGAAGTGAGTCCGACTATATCCAGCCGGAACTTCTCGACTTCGCGCACTAGCTCAGGCTCTTTCCCCCCCAGTGAGGTGACGTTCCACGTCCCAAGAGCTAGCTTCTGTAACCGAGGATCGGACCACAAAGTCCCCTGCCTTCGGCTGCCGCCCAGCTCACATTGCACCCGAATTCTATGGCCCCTGCTGTGGGTGGTGAGCCAATTGGAGGGGTGACCCATGTTGCCTCTTCGGGCTGTGCCCGGCCGGGCCCTATGGGAACAGGCCTGGCCACCAGGCGCTCGCCATCGTGCCCCACCTCCGGGCCTGGCTCCAGAGGGAGGCCCCGGTGACCCGCGTCCGGGCGAGGGAAATCTGGGTCCATGTATTTTCTTCTACATAGAGGTCTTCGAGCTGCTCTTTGTCTGATTTACCGGTCAATCTACATTCCCATCCTCACCTATGGTCATGAGCTTTGGGTCATGACCGAAAGGATAAGATCATGGGTACAAGCGGCCGAAATGAGTTTCCTCCGCCGGGTGGCGGGGCTCTCCCTTAGAGATAGGGTGAGAAGCTCTGCCATCCGGGAGGAACTCAAAGTAAAGCCCCTGCTCCTCCACATCGAGAGGAGCCAGATGAGGTGGTTCGGGCATCTGGTCAGGATGCCACCCAAACGCCTCCCTAGGGAGGTGTTTAGGGCACGTCCAACCGGTAGGAGGCCACGGGGAAGACCCAGGACACGTTGGGAAGACTATGTCTCCCGGCTGGCCTGGGAACGCCTCAGGATCCCCCGGGAAGAGCTAGACAAAGTGGCTGGGGAGAGGGAAGTCTGGGTTTCCCTGCTTAGGTTGTTTCCCCCGTGACCCGACCTCGGATAAGCGGAAGAAGATGGATGGAACAACACTTTTGTCAATACAGTACTATCCAAAGCAGTTAATTAAAATTGTTTACTTTTTAAAGTATAGGTCAGTAATTCCCTTGAAGGAAATAAATATTTTATCAAATATATAATATAATTTAAGTTGTAGTTATCGTTACAAAACTACAGTTTTGAGATGATTTTTGGAAATTGCCTCTGTAAGTCCTTGTTCAACAATTTAAGGGTATGTCCTCTCTCACAGTAGTAATTCATTACAGATCCGTTTTGCTTGGAATAAGACCAAACTTCTGTACTTCTCATACTTGATTTTATTCTCGGCGAATTGGTAGACTTTAACGAGTAAATGTCAGTAAAAGCAGAATCATTTTTTTTTAATCCACAAATAAAAGCATTACCATTAACCCTTAAGATTGACTATACACACTTACTCTTAGAATCCTAAAGGGGCCGTTCATAAAAGTGTCAAAAGTCAGCAATTGTTTTTTTTTTTCAGTTTTTTATATATTCATATAAAGTTTGTATAATTTAAAAAATAATATATTTTATGGCCTTTTTGTCCCAAAAAAATAAATAAATGTAATATTTTTTTTAAATAAGTTGCAGAGTGGAACATTTGAGGTTAGGTAATTCCAGTCGTGATTAGAGCAAGAATTTCTGACAACAAAAGGCCAAAAAAGAATTCTAACAGTGCCTATGGTGCTAGTGAGAGAGAAAGCAAGCAGGACTTGGTTGATTTTATAGAAATCACACAAGTCTTTTTTTATTTTTATTTTTTTATATGCCGAAGATAGTTTCCATTGCGTTTCAGTAATTTATTGGCAGTTTGACTCAATCACGCTCATCAAAGCTGAGAATTTTGCTCATGGTTTGCTGGCGTCATCTGGTGGTTAAGAGTCGCATTTACACCAAATACACTTTTTTTTCTTGTTTCTCAATTAGCAAAAATTAGATCTAAGAGATATCTTTTAATTGCATTGCAGCAGTTTAATGGGAGTTTAATTAATTTACGCTTGTCAAAGATCTTAAGAATTTTGCTCATGGTTTGCTGGCGGCATCTGGTGGTTAAAGGGCGCAATTACGCCAAAACGATATTTTCTCGTTTTTAAATCAGCAACAATGAGATCGAAAGGCTTTTCTGTTGCATTTCAGCGGTTAATGACAGATTAGTTCATTTACGCTCGTCAAAGCTCAAAGAATCTTGCTCATGGTTTTCTGGCGGCGTCTGTTGGTCAAAGGGCGCAATTACACCCAAAAAATGTTCTCATTTTTAAATCGGCAAGAATGAGATCAGAGATAGTTTCCATTGCCTTTCAGCGGTTAATGACAGATTAGTTCATTTACGCTCGTCAAAGCTCAAAGAATCTTGCTCATGGTTTTCTGGCGGCGTCTGTTGGTCAAAGGGCGCAATTACACCAAAATATTTTCTCATTTTTAAATCGGCAAGAATGAGATCAGAGATAGTTTCCATTGCCTTTCAGCGGTTAATGGCAGTTTTACTATTACGCTCATCAAAGTTCAAATAATCTTGCTCATGGTTTTCTGGCAGCATTTGGTGGTTAAAGGGCGCAATTACACCAAAATAATTTAATTTTTAAATCGGCAAGAATGAGATAAAATATAATTTCCATTGCCTTTCAGCGGTTAATGGCAGTTTCACTAATTTACGCTCATCAAAGCTCTGAGAATTATGCTCATGGTTTTCTGATACCATCTAGTGGTTAAAGGGAGCAATTACACCAATAAGATGTTTTCTCATTTTTAAATCAGCAAGAATGCGATCGAAGATCCTTTTCATTGCATTTCCGCGTTTAATGGCAGTTTAATTAATTTACGCTCGTCAAAGCTAGAATAATCTTGCTCATGGTGTTCGGGGGACATCTGGTGGTTAAAGGGCGCAATTACACCAAAATATTTTCTCATTTTTAAATCGGCAAGAATGAGATCTAAGATCATTTCCATTGCCTTTCAGCGGCTCATCAAAGCGCTGAGAATTATGCTCATGGTTTTATGGTGGCATCTAGTGGTTAAAGGGCGCAATTACACCAAAACGAAATGTTCTCTTTTTAATCACCAAGAATGAGATCGGAAATATTTTCCATTGCATTTCAGCGGTTAATGGCAGATTAATTAAATTTACGCTCATCAAAGCTCAATTAATCTTGCTCATGGTTTTCTGGCGGCATCTGGTGGGTAAAGGGCGCAATCACACCAAAATACTTTCTCATTTTTAAATCAACAAGAATGAGATCTAAGATCATTTCCATTGCCTGTTAATGGCAGTTTCACTAATTTACGCTCATCAAAGCTCGGAGTGTAATGCTCATGGTTTTCTGGTGCCATCTAGTGGTTAAAGGGCGCAATTAAACCAAAACGATATTTTCGCGTTTTTCAATAAGCAAAAATGAGATCTAAGATAATTTCCATTGCATTTCAGCAGTTAATGGCTGTTTCATTCATTTATGCTTGTCAAAGCTCGAATCATTTTGCTCATTGTTTTCTGGCGGTTAAAGGTCGCAATTACACCAAAACTATATTTTCTTGTTTTTAAATCCGCAAGAATGAGATGCATTAAAGCGGTTAATGGCAATGTAACTCATTTACGCTTGTCAAAGCTCCGAAAATTATGCACAAGGTTTTCTGACCCTATACGGTGCATAAGGGGGCACAATTACACCAACACTATTTTCTTCATTTCCGACTGGCAGCAATGAGATTCATTTGTTTTTTCATGGAAACAGCAGAGTGACATACTAGGACTACAGTCTGGTAAACATAGCAGTTATAATGGGAGTCCATGGGGCCCTAAGGGTTCTTAAGAGAAAGTAGTATACTTGTGTTTATATCCTATACTCACAATGTTGTGATTAAAACGACAATGCGACTTTGTTTTTGACTTTTCAAAACAAATTAGATAATGTATTACTTAGTCCAGGGGTATCAAACAGGTTTTAAGCAGCCCGCGGTATGGGTTGAAGTATAAAAATGAGCTGAATTTTTTTAAATGAAACAGCTATTCTAAATGTGTCCACTAGATGTTGCAATAGCAATTTTTTGTATCTTTGTAGATGATGCTACATATCAATCAATCAATGTTTACTTATATAGCCCTAAATCACTAGTGTCTCAAAGGGCTGCACAAACCACTACGACATCCTCGGTAGGCCCACATAAGGGCAAGGAAAACTCACACCATATGTAAAAAAAATATATATACATAAACCACATGTTCGTACACCAGTCGAGGAAAATGAGCAAACTATATTAACATCCTCTAAAATGATTTTGATTAAAAAAAACATATTTTGATGAATTGAAAATCAACACCAATGAGTTTTCAGATAATGTATTCAGAACGTATAAATAAAGACAAAGATGTAAGTGTACAACAAAAAAAAACATTATGATTTGTACATTTTCAGAATGTGATTGTTGTATTTTTAAACAAAAAAAAACAACAATCCGAAATTGTCTTTATTTTTAAGTTATTGTGCCGTGATTTTACGAGTCCGGCCCACTTGGGAGTAGTTTTTTCTCCACGTGGGCCTCGATCTAAAATGAGTTTGACACCCCTGACTGAGTCTGATGAATTAGATGAAACAAATTAAATATTACTTAAATTGTTGAAGTAAGAATTTTATTTTATGTAAATTAAATTACAGTCAATATTTCAGTAATACTTCAAAACCCGTTTTTGTCATTTCTTGTGTCATTTCCAGCCCTTAAAATATGAGCTGGTTGTGAATATGATATTCCCAGTATGTACAGTAAGTACACTCTTTTTTTTTTTTTTTTTTTTTTTTTTTTTGACCACAAGTACATCCACACTCTTACTACACAGACTGACTTTGAAAGGCATCCATACATTTCTCATTCACCGAAACAGGAGCGTCCACATTGGCCAAGTAATACAATAGGTCAAGCTCCACCTGGTGGCACACCAAGGAATCACTTGCTTAAAGTACAGTGTTTTATTTGTCTATATTCGAACACAGTGTTACTGTTCAAACTGTGTGGCTAAAAAATGAATTATACTTGTTAAATAAAACTTCTGCCTTGTTTTTAATGAATATTTAGGCCTACTACACGGTTGTTTTAATTTTGGTATTTATGGTGGTATTTGGAGAGCCACCTTTTTTTTCTGAGGTGGTTCTGGGTGAACAAAGTTTGAAAATCCACTGCAGTAGATGATTTAAAAAAAACCTGCACGGGAGAAAACACCCCAATGGAGCGAATAAATACTGTCGTGAAATAATCTGCCCACACCATTTCATTTTTACCCGACACAAAGTCAAAAAGAAATACTCACCGTCATGTCTCTCCAGCACAGTTTCAAGTGACGCTCCAGAATTCAACACCCCTCCATTCCAAAAATACTTCAAGTACTCCAACTTAAACGTCGCAAGCCGTCTCGTATCGATTAGCGATATCTTTTTTGTTTTCTTTCCCCGAAAGGAAAAGCACTTAAAGCGTTGGTGGTATCGTTCTGTCTTCGCCTTGAAGACACAACCGCGCTTCATCTAGAACTATCGTTCTACTGTCTCGCGCAAAAAAACGTCGATGGAAAAAAACGTAAAAAACAAAGGAGCCGGTCAAGTGTGACACTCCGATACAAAGCAACGATGTAAACCAGGGGTGTCCAAAATGCGGCTCAGGAGCTGTTTTTTTTTTAATTTTATTTAAAAATACAACAAGTTGTTTCCTACTGTGATAGATACTACACTAATATGCTTTGTCACATAACACAAAGCTAAGACGTGGATGTTTAGGCTTAGCTCGGCATATATTAGCCATCTCACACTCTGGTACGCTTTGGCTCCATCGAGCGGTGCGGCAAGGAATCACTTGATTAAATATTTAAACACAGTGTTACTGTTCAAACTGTGTGTAATTCTGCCGTGGTCAAACATATCAGAGGCCTACTGAAACCCACTACTACTGACCACGCAGTCTGATAGTTTATATATCAATGATGAAATATTAACATTGCAACACATGCCAATACGGCTGGTTTATCAGTTTACTAAATTACAATTTTAAATTTCCCGCGGAGTTTCTTGTTGAAAACGTCGCAGAATGGTGACGCGTATGATGACGTGTGTTTGTGACGTTATTGGTTGGAGGGGACATATTAGCCCAGCACCACTTACGGCTAAAAGTCGTCTCTTTTCATCGCATAATTACACAGTTTTTTGGACATCTGTGTTGCTGAATCATTTGCAATTTGTTCAATTAATAATCGAGACTATAAAGAAGAATGCTGTTGGTGGAAAGCGGTGTATTGCAGCTGTCTTTAGCACCGAGACACAACCGGTGTTTGTTGTGAAGCTTTAACACAGAGCGGTCCAGCGAACTTGTTTCTTTATGTCAACCAGCATGTTTTTGGATGGGAATTTTGTGATATTAAGTCGGCTCTTACCAGAGACATCAGTGGATTATGCGTCGTCCTTCAGTAGCTGTCAAAAAATGCAGCTGTGAGCTTGGCTCCTCAGCTTCTTTCTGAGACACTGCCATGTTCACCGCAGCCATCCGACTTTGAGGTATGTCTTTACAATCTCACTAAAGCACTATTAAAACAATAAGCAGATAGGGGATCTTCCAGAATTATCCTAGTAAATGTGTCTAATTACATCTGAAACGCTCACACTGCCGCCGCCCGGAGCCGTCGCTTTTTATTTTATTTTTTTTCTAGTCCTTTAGTATCAATGTCCTCATCCACGAATCTTTCATCCCCGTTCAAAATAATGTGAAAATTGTCACTTTCTCGGTCCAAATTTCTCTTACTGCTGGTGGCTCACATTATAAACAATGTGAGGAGCCCTCACACCGGTGACGTCACACGCACATACTTCCGGTAAAGGCAAGGCTTTTTTATTAGCGAGCAAAAAATGCGAACTTTATCGTCGATGTTCTCTTCTAAATCCTTCCAGCAAAAATATGGCAATATTGCAAAATGATCAAGTATGACACATAGAATGGACCTGCTATACCCGTTTGAATAAGAAAATCTCATTTCAGTAGGCCTTTAAATATACTTGTTAAATAAAACCTCTTTTAATGAATATTTCGGCCTACTATGCTACCGTATTTTGATGTTGGTCGTTATGGTGGCAAAGTGCTTTCTGAGGTGGTATTTTGTGAAAAAAGTTTTGTCTCTTTTGGTAAAAATCTCACCTTTTTTCGCCCTTATCGCATTTTAACTTTCACATCTTGTCCACTCGGCAACACATCCTGCAGCTTATAAAGTCCGGCCTCCAAAATAAAAGCACCGCAGTAGGCACCTCTAGGGGCATGTGTTTGTCCCCCCCTTGTTTTCCGGGAAACGTCCCTTTTTTTGTTTTGAAATGTATGTTTTAATGTACAAAATGTATCAGCCCTCGGTGGAAAAAGTTTGGACACCCCTGATGTAAACAGTAGTTTTTGAAAAATGTTGTGGTTTTTCCTTTTTACTTCCGGGATCCTCACCCCACCCCAAAAAAGGTTCACCAAAATATGAGTTCCGTCCAGTTTGTGTCTGAACACTGAAGCGTGGAGAAACAGAACATATAATACAGAGTGATGAAGAAATAAGAGTTAGTAGTATGATCACACACAGTATGCATGTGAGTGCGGTCAAGTGTGTAAACGTGTTTGTGTATGTGTGTGTGTGTGTGTGTGTGTGTGTGTGTGCGTGTGACTTCCACCGTAACACAAAAGTCCTGGTTTGAGTTCCTCCAACCTTGAGAATCCAACCTGCTAAAAGTTGTATCATCCAAGCTCCTCCGGGGAGAGAAACACGTGGCCAGACAAGACGTCACAAGGACCTCGCGCTCCTGCAGCCTCTTCGACATCATCGAACGCCGTCCGGCCTTGAAGCAGCCTCCCGCCTGCTGGATGGTGGGGTGTGGAGGAAGACGGGCGAGGGTGATGACGAACGCCGTTCTCTATCCCGGCTGGCGTTTTATACAAAGAGGAAGGAAGAGTAGAGAAGAGGAAGGTGGAAGTATTGCAGTTGGCCGCCAAGGGGAGGGGTCCTATTCGATGACCATGCAGTGCGGCAGGTGTTGCGAGAAGTACTTGAAGAGCTCGGCTGTGGCTCCCGGGCAGTTGGTCAGCTCCAGCTCCTCCAGGTCCTGCAGCTGGATGAGCCCTGACAGGCCCGTGGTGGTCAGCAGGGGGCAACCTGGAGAGAAGACACAGAGCTGGTGATGCAAGTCTGATATAAAGTTCAAAAAGTACCACTGATAGTCTCACACATACACACACACACACCCGAGGTGTGGGGAAATTACTCTCTGCATTTGACTCATCACCCTTGATCACCCCCTGGGAGGTGAGGGGAGCAGTGAGCAGCAGCTGTGGCATCGCCGGGGAATTATTTTTGGTGATTTAACGCCCAATTCTAACCGTTGATGCGGAGTGCCAAGCAGGGAGGTAACGGGTCCAGTTTGTATAGTCTGTAAACGCAAAGACCGAGTTTTGTTGGCCCGCGGGATATTGTCGGGGGGAAAAAAACAACAGTGAAAATGTAAGGAAAAGAGCAAAATATCAGAATGTAATTAGAAAAAGCTGAAAATGTTATACTTATATACTTAGTCACTTATAACACAACCTTTAGACAATCTACAATGTAAATAGTCATGAAAATAAAGAAAAACCCAATGAATGAAAGAGTGTCCAAACTTTTGGTGTGCGTGTGTGTGTGTGTGTGTGTGTGCGTGCAAACCCAGTTTCCATATGAGTTGGGAAATTGTGTAAATGTAAACAGAATACAATGATTTGCTAATTCTTTTCAACCCATATTCAATTGAATGCACTACAAAGACAAGATATTTGATGTTCAAACTCATAAACTTTTTTTTTTTTTTGCAAACAATAATTAACTTAGAATTTCAGGGCTGCAACATGTGCCAAAGTAGTTGGGAAAGGGCATGTTCACCACTGTTACATCACCTTTTCTTTTAACAACACTCAATAAACGTTTGGGAACTGATAGCATAGTAGAGTTTTAACTTGCACTTACAGATGTAGCGACCACCTGTAGTTACTGACAAGTGATTTTATGAAGTGTTCCTGAGCCCATGTGGTGATATCCTTTACACACTGATGTCGTTTTTTTGATGCAATACCACCTGAGGGATCAAAAGTCTGTAATATCATGGCTTATGTGCAGTGATTTCTCCAGATTCTCTGAACGTTTTGGTGATTTTACGGACCGTAGATGGTAAAATCCCTAAATTCCTTGCAATAGATCGTTGAGAAATGTTTTTCTAAAACTTTTCGACAATTTGCTTACAAAGTGGTGACCGTCACCCCATCCTTGTTTGTGGATTACCTATCATTTCATGAAAGCTGCTTTTATACCCAATCATGGCACCCAACCGTTCCCAATTAGCCTGCACACCTGTAGGATGTTGCAAATTAAGTGTTTGATGAGCATTCCTCAACTTTATCAATATTTATTGCCACCTTTCCCAACTTCTTTGTCACGTGTTGCTGGCATCAAATTCTAAAGTTAATGATTATTTGCAAAAAAAAAAAAAAAGTTTATCAGTTTGAACATCAAATATGTTGTCTTTGTAGCGTATTCAACTGAATATGGGTTGAAAATGATTTGCAAATCATTGTATTCCGTTTATATTTTCATCTGACACAATTTCCCAACTCATATAGAAAGGGGTTTGTATATATATATATATATATATATATTACTGAACTGCATTAATGGTTGTCTTTTGTTGTAAATTGTGTTTATATTTCATAGCAAGTCCCTCTGGTGTTTGTGTAATACAGTACACCCTTGTTTATCGCTGTTAATTGGTTCCAGGCCTGGCTGTGGTAAACTGATTTCCACAAAGTAGGATTACTAATTGATAAAGAGCAGATAACATTTTTTAAAATCTATCTATCGAGTGTATCCATCCAGCTATCCATCTCGAACTTGTGTACACTACATGTAAAAATTCCTTCTCAAATAATAAAATCATTGACTATTATTATATACTTGTATTATTGGTGGTGGTATTTTTTGTTAATGTTTTAAATTTTGTTGAAACATATCACAAATAAGGACCAATAAACCCCAAATAATAGAAGATGAGAACTTTTCTGCTGTGAATTGTCATGTTGCTCGATTGTTTTGGTGCATCTATGCATATAGCGGAAAGTAGCCACCAGATGGCACTGTGAGCTAAATAACAATGGACTATGAGATAATTCAGCCCGGCTGCCTTGAATTTGGTTTATTTAAAACAGTAGCAAAAGTGATAAAAACGCGCACAATGCACACAAAATTAATATAATTGTGATTTATATTTATATAGCGCTTTTTCTCTAGTGACTCAAAGCGCTTTACATAATGAAACCCAATATCTAAGATACATTCAAACCAGTGTGGGTGGCACTGGGAGCAGGTGGGTAAAGTGTCTTGCCCAAGGACACAACGGCAGTGACTAGGATGGCGGAAGCGGGAATCGAACCTGCAACCCTCAAGTTGCTGGCACGGCTGCTCTACCAACCGAGCTAAACCGGTAATACGATCATAAGCAGAGCATTTAGAAAACCCCCAATCAGTAAAGTTGTTTTGTTTTTGCACGCTCTTTTTTCAGTATTGCTGCAATAATGATAATTTGTTGCAGATTTTAATGATGTATCACTTAATAATTGAATTTGTTTCAAGCATGTATTTAAATGTCTGTTCAAATTGAATATCACAAAATTCCATTAGAATAAAAACGCATTGTTTTTGTTTTTGACAAAAAATTATGCATGTTTTTGATTTAAACAACGTTTTTAGAGTTGGTACAATAGCATCGGTTCAAATCTGAACAATACCACGCCCAATTTCAATTTACAAAATCCAAAACCAGTGAAGTTTGTACACTGTGTAAATGGTAAATACAAACAGAATACAATGATTTGCAAATCCTTTTCAACTTATATTCAATTGAATAGACTGCAAAGACGACATATTTAACATTCGAACTGGTACATTTTTTTATATTTTGCAAATATTAGCTTATTTGGAATTTGATGCCTGCAACATGTTTAAAAAAAGCTGGCATAAGTGGCAAAAAAGACTGAAAAAGTTGAGGAATGCTCATCAAACACTTTTTTTGGAACATCCCACAGGCTAATTGGGAACAGGTGGGTGCCATGGTTGGGTATAATAGCAGCTTCCATTAAGTCCTGAGTCATTCACAAACAAGGAGGGGGCGAGGGTCACCACTTTGTGAACAAATGCCTGAGCAAACTGTCGGACAGTTTAAGAACGTTTCTCTACGAGCTATTGCAAGGAATTTAGAGATTTCACCATCTACGGTCTGTAATATCATCAAAAGTTTCAGAAAATCTGGAGACGTCACTGCACATAAGCGATGATATTGTGGACCTTCGATCCAAAAACCAACATCAGTGTGTAAAGGATATCACCACATGGGGGCTCAGGAACCACTGTCAGTAACTACAGTACGTTGCTACATCTGTAAGTGCAAGTTAAAACTGTACTATGTAAAGCGAGACTATTTATCAACACCGCCGGCTTTGCTGTGCCCGAGGTCATCTAAGATGGACAGATGGAAAAGTGTTCTGTGGTCTGACAAGTCCACATTTCAAATTGTTTTTGGAAACCGTGGACGTGGTGGTGTCCTCCGGAACAAAGAGGAAAAGAACCATCCGGATTGTTTTAGGCCCAAAGTTCAAAAGCCAGCATCTGTGATGGTATGGGGGTGCATTAGTGCCCAAGGCATGGGTAACTTACACATCTGTGAAGGCACCATTAATGCTGAATGGTCCATACAGGTTTTGAAGCAACATATGTTTCCATCCAAGCAGTGTGTGTGTGTGTGTGTAAAGCTTTGTAATATTGGTGACTAAGTATATTATTATTAGTTTAAAAATGTTTCTCCCATTACATTCCGATTTCTTCCCTTTTTTTTAAAAAAAATGTATTTTTACATTTGTTTTTTTGATAGAAATGTTGACATTTGACAATACACAACATTTACTTATACATTATATTTCCACTACAATCGGATCAGTATCGTATCAGTATTTACTTGGTATCGGAATGGCAAAAAAATGAGTAGTATCGCACGTACCTTATTTTAAATCGAAACTTAGGGTGCAATTTTTAGACGCGGCAGTGTACATCGATATCGCCGCTATATAATAATAATATATACAATCATTAATCGAATGGACCCATTCAAGGTTCCAATTACTTCACATAAAATATTCCACTTTTAAATGTCTCTTGGGGCGGTATAGCTCGGTTGGTCGAGTGGCCCTGCTAGCAACTTGAGGGTTCCAGGTTCAATTCCTGCTTTCGCCATCCTAGTCACTGCCGTTGTATCCTTGGGCAAGGCACTTTACCCACCTGGTCCAAGTGCCACCTACGCTGGTTTAAATGTAACCTAGATATTGGGTTTCACTATGTAAAAGTGCTTTGAGTCACTAGAGAAAAACGCTATATAAATATAATTCACTTCACTTCTTGGGGGAAAGACTGCATTTTTATGTTTTCCATATAAATTTAAGGAAAGCTGGGATTAAACCATGGTGAGACAGGTTAGTGTGACCCTACTGTTGACGCCTTGTTTCAATAGTTATAGTAACAGTCAACCCGTAGCTTTTTTCGACGAGGCAGCTCATTTCGACAGACCACCTGCTTTACAGTTACCACTCATACTGTACCTGCTAGAGAGAGAAGACGAAGACTCCTCATTCCGAATAAATGCTGCAGCCCAAAATCTTGCACCTGAAGGTTAAAGACAAATATATTCATACATGTGATACATGACTGTGGATCATTGTGTGCGAACCGATTGTGTGATACCTGACAGCACCAGCGCAGATAGAGGCTCCGCAGTGAAGACATTGTCGACAAATAACCCAAGCCTGTGTCTGTGACCCGTACACATCTGGAAACACAACATGACTTTGTTGGAAAACAACTTTCTACTGACTGTTATGATACTGTTATGATAGGGACAACGGTTCGCAGGCCATGGAGTTGATCACAACGGGATTTGTTCATTTAATCTCAGACGTTTTTCCTCCTATCGTGTCCGAGCAGGCTTCATGCTCATTTACTGTAGATGTAATAGCTCTAGTCGGAGGGTTTGGTTAACATTATGTATCCTCTACAGGAGTAGACACGCCCAGACGAGACATCTGAACAGTCCAGTTGTGACCGATTCCATTTCCTGAGAATACTATGGCCTGGATGAGGTGAGGATATTCACGATAACTCGACATAAAGACCAGTGATTCTCAAACAGTGGTACGGGCTCCACCTAGTGGCACGTCAAAGAATCACTTAATTAAAGTACAGGGTTTTATTTTCCTATATTCAAACAGTCTTAATGTCCAAACTGTGTGAAATGTTACAGTTGCCCATATGATGAATATACTTGTTAAATAAAACCTTGACTTAATGAAAACCTTGACCAGGGGTGTCCCACGAGACGGCGCGAGTTCTGTAAACAATTTGATCAGGAGCGCTGTATCCATATCATATACACATATATATGTATGTATGTATATGTATATATATGTGTGTGTGTGTATATATAAATATATATATAAGGATATACAGTTTGGCAAAAAAGAATTTAGTCAGCCACCGATTGTGCAAGTTCTCCCACTTAAAAAGATGACAGAGGTCTGTATTTTTCATCATAGGTACACTTCAATTGTGAGAGACAGAATGTGAAAAAAAATCCAGGAATTCACATTGTAGGAATTTTAAATAATTTATTTGTAAATTATGGTGGAAAATAAGTATTTGGTCACTTCAAACAAGGAAGATCTCTGGCTCTCACAGACCTGTAATTTCTTCTTTAAGAAGCTCTTCTGTCCTCCACTCGTTACCTGGATTAATGGTAATTGTTTGAACTCGTTATCTCTATAAAAGACAACTGTCCACAGCCTCAAACAGTCAGACTCCAAACTCCACTATGGCCAAGACCAAAGAGCTGTCGAAGGACACCAGGAAAATAATTGTAGACCCTGCACCAGACTGGGAAGAGTGAATCTACCATAGGCAAGCAGCTTGGTGTGAAAAAATCAACTGTGGGAGCAATTATCAGAAAATGGAAGACATACAAGACCACTGATAATCTCCCTCGATCTGGGGCTCCACGCAAGATCTCATCCTGTGGGGTCAAAATGACGATGAGAACGGTGAGCAAAAATCCCAGAACCACACGGGGGGAACTGGTGAATGACCTGCAGAGAGCTGGGACCAAAGTAACAAATGTTACCATCAGTAACACACTACGCCGACAGGGAATCAAATCCTGCAGTGCCAGACGTGTCCCCCATCTTAAGCTAGTGCATGTCCAGGTCCGTCTGAAGTTTGCCAGAGAGCACATGGATGATACAGCAGAGGATTGGGGAAATGTCATGTTGTCAGATGAAACCAAAATACAACTTTTTGGTATAAACTCAACTCGTCGTGTTTGGAGGATGAAGAATACTGAGTTGCATCCCAAGAACACCATACCTGCTGTGAAGCATGGGGGTGGAAACATCATGCTTTGGGGATGTTTTTCTGCTAAGGGGACAGGACGATCGATCCGTGTTAAGGAAAAAATTAATGGGGCCATGTATTGTGAGATTTTGAGCCAAAACCTCCTTCCATCAGTGAGAGCTTTGAATGGTTGACCAAATACTTATTTTTCACCATAATTTACAAATAAATTATTTAAAATTCCTACAATGTGAATCCTGGATTTTTTTTTCCACATTGTTTCTCACAGTTGAAGTGTACCTATGATGAAAATTACAGACCTCTGTCATCATTTTAAGTGCGAGAACTAGCACAATCGGTGGCTGACTACATTTTTTGCCCCACTGTGTGTGTATGTGTATATATATATATATATATACATACATGATAAATGGGTTGTACTTGTATAGCGCTTTTCTACCTTCAAGGTACTCAAAGCGCTTTGACACTACTTCCACATTTACCCATTCACACACACATTCACACACTGATGGAGGGAGCTGCCATGCAAGGCGCCAACCAGCACCCATCAGGAGCAAGGGTGAAGTGTCTTGCTCAGGACACAACGGACGTGACGAGGTTGGTACTAGGTGGGATTTGAACCAGGGACCCTCGGGTTGCGCACGGCCACTCTTCCACTGCGCCACGCCGTCCCATATATATATATATATATATATATATATATATATATATATATTTATATATATATATACACAAACGTCTGATAACTGACAGTTTGTCGCCATCTTGTGACCAACAAATGTAGCTCTGCCATTATTTGTATACTTTACAGTTACAGAAGAACAGAATTAACTTATACTACCCAAATCAAACAACCTTCCCTAATCACGGTGTAGAAAAAAAAATCACCAGTACAAAAGTTCACACCTAAAACAACCTGCTCATGTGGTGGATATGATTAAAAAAAAACGCCTAATCAAGAGATTGTGGGAAAAAAAAGCAAAACACTCTATCCACACTTATCCACGTTTGGCCCAGTTGCAATAATCATTAATTTAACATCCATTATATAATTATAATATTATGGACTCATGTACAGTATATGTATAGGCTTTCTATATGTATGTATGTATGTACAAGCCAAAAGTTTGGACACATCTTCTCATTCACAACACAACTGATGGTCCCAACCACGTCGATAAAGCAAGAAATTCCACGAATCAACCCTGATAAGGCACACCTGTGAAGCAACAACCATTTCAGGTGACTACCTCTTGAAGCTCATGGAGAGAATGCCAAGAGTGTGCAAAGCAGTGATCAGAGCAAAGGGTGGCTATTTTGAAGAAACTAGAATATAAAACATGTTTTCAGTTATTTCACCTTTTTTTGTTAAGTACATAACTCCACATGT
This sequence comes from Nerophis ophidion, assembly GCF_033978795.1. Taxonomy (NCBI): domain Eukaryota; kingdom Metazoa; phylum Chordata; class Actinopteri; order Syngnathiformes; family Syngnathidae; genus Nerophis; species Nerophis ophidion. Next base: position 32,641,619 of record NC_084633.1, on the reverse strand, counting down.
GTTCATTCATATTTTTTAATGCCTTCAGTGACAATCTACAATGTAAATAGTCCTGGAGATAAAAAAAAAAGCATTGAATGAGAAGGTGTGTCCAAACCTTTGGTGTGTGTGTGTGTGTATGTGTGTGTGTGTGTGTGTGTGTGTGTGTGTGTGTGTGTGTGTGTGTGTGTGTGTGTGTGTGTGTGTGTGTGTGTTACTCAAAAAAGTTACTCATTTGATACACCCCCAATATCATATGAATAATGACATAGGTTCAAAGGGAATTTTTGTTTGTCCCTTCTTCTCGTGTCTTTACAATTAAATGATTAACGTGGACCCCGACTTATTCGGGTGTTACCATTTAGTGGTCAATTGTACGGAATATGTACTGAACTGTGCAATCTACTAATAAAAGTATCAATCAATCAATCAAAGTCTGATTGAAATCACAATGTCTTCAATCCATTTTAGTCATGATGAAAACTGCTTATGTCGACTTAAACGGGTTCCACTATATTAAGAAAGATGTCATGGGCAAAAACAAGATGCAATTGAAGAACCGCAAGGCTTGGTATAAAAGTAAAACACAGCAAAGTACAAACTCACACCGACTGACCTGTCAAGCACCAGTTCTTCCAATTTATGCAAGTCACAGGCGATGTACTCCAGGGCCATGTCAGTGATCCGGGGGCACCAGGACAAGTCCAAGCTGCGTAGCTTCCGCAGGTTCTCCGCCACCAGCTCCACGCCGTCGTCAGTGATTTTGGAGCACCCGGACAGGCTGAGGGCCGTCAGGTTGGGGAGGCTGTGCACCATATTTACCACGCCGTGATTGGTGATCTCCCAGCACGAGTGAAGCCGCAGAGTGTGCGTGGTGTAGCCCTGCCAGTGAATACAGACATCTTGGTTCATTAGTGGTGTCCAGGAAATGTCTTAATCTGTAATTGTCACTTAAATTCATCCCGCAACCGATAAACGTTTTAATAGTCGAACCTCGGATTCAGGAGGAACAGTGTGATTTTGGTCCTGGTTGTGGAACTGTGGACCAGCTCTATACTCTCGGCAGGGTTCTTGAGGGTGCATGGGAGTTTGCACAACCAGTCTACATGTGCTTTGTGGACTTGGAGAAGGCATTCGACCGTGTCCCTCAGGAAGTCCTGTGGAGAGTGCTCAGAGAGTACGGGGTATCGGACTTTCTGATAGTGGCGGTTCGATCCCTGTACGATCAGTGTCAGAGCTTGGTCCGCATTGCCGGCATTAAGTCGGACCCATTTCCAGTGAGGGTTGGACTCCGCCAAGGCTTCCCTTTGTCACCGATTCTGTTCATAACTTTTATTGACAGAATTTCTAGGCGCAGTCTTGGCATTGAGGGGACTTTGTTTGGTGGCTGCAGGATTTGGTCTCTGCTTTTTGCAAATTATGTGGTCCTGATGGCTTCATCTGGCCAGGATCTTCAGCTCTCACTGGATTGGTTCGCAGCCGAGTGTGAAGCGACTGGGATGATAAACAGCACCTCCAAGTCTGAGTCCATGGTTCTAGCCCGGAAAAGGGTGGAGTGCTATCTCCGGGTTGGGGAGGAGATCTTGCCCCAAGTGGAGGAGTTCAAGTATCTCGGAGTCTTGTTCACAAGTGAGGGAGGAGTGCATTGTGAGATCAACAGGCGGATCGGCGTGGCATCTTCAGTAATGCGGATGCTGTATCGATCCGTTGTGGTGAAGAAGGAACTGAGCCGGAAGGCAAAGCTCTCAATTTACCGGTCGATCTACGTTCCCATCCTCACCTATGGTCATGAGCTTTGTGTTATGACCGAAAGGACAAAATCACGTGTACAAGCGGCCGAAATGAGTTTCCTCCGCCGAGTGGCGGGGCTCTCCCTTAGAGATAGGGTGAGAAGCTCTGCCATCCTGGAGGAGCTCAATTAAAGCCGCTGCTCGTCCACATCAAGAGGAGCTAGATGAGTTGGTTTGGGCACCTGGTCAGATGCCAACCGAACGTCTCCCTAGGGAAAGTTTAGGGTACGTCCGACCGGGGAAGACCCAGGACACTTTGGGAAGACTATGTCTCCCGGCTGAACCCCCGGGAAGAGCTGGATGAAGTGGCTTGGGAGAGGAAAGTCTGGGCTTCCCTGCTTAGGCTGCTGCCCCCGCGACCCGACCTCTGATTAGCGGTAGAGGATGGATGGAGGGATTTGAATTTTTGTAACAGCTGAATTTAGTTACAGTATAAATAAATATTTATGAAGGAAATAGTCATCTTAGTTGTTAGTAAACACATGCCTAAAATAACTTTAGCTGCATTTAGAAGTCGATGGAAAAATTAGAGGTATTAAATATGTGCACGCTTTATTATCTCATTAGTCGACTAATCGTTAAGATAACCGTTGACTAATCCAGTATCAAATTAATAGTTAGTTGCAGCCCTAAACAATGGGAGACCGAGTTTTGTGTCACGAAGGTAAACTGGGTTGTCCTGATACCAATATTTTGGTACCGGTACCAAAATGTGTTTCGATACTTTTCTAAATAAAGGGGAATACAAAAAATTTCATATTGGCTTTATTTTAACAAAAAATCTTGGGGTACATTAAATATATGTTAAGTTTGTCCTTAAATAAAATAGTGAACATATAAGACCACTTGTCTTTTATTAGTTGGTAAACAAACAAAGGCTCCTAATTTAGTTTTCTGACATATGCAGTAACATATTGTGTCATTTCTCATTCTATTATTTTGTCAAAATGATTAAGGACAAGGGGTAGAAAATTGATTAATAATCATTTATTGTTAATATCTGGTTATTTTGTCTTAACATGTTCTGTCTACACTTCTGTTAAAATGTAATAATCACTTATTCTTCTGTTTGGATACTTTACATCAGTTTTTGATGATACCACAAAGGGAATAAGCGGTAGGAAATGGATGGATGGATGGATGGATACCACAAAGTTAGGATGGATGGATACCACAAAGTTAGGTATCAATCTGATACCAAGTAGTTACAGGATCATACATTGGTCAAAATTTAAGTCCTCATGTGTCCATGGACATATTTATTGTGTTTATAAACATAATTAAAAAAATTAATCGCTACCGACGATAGCGATGCTACGACAGATGTGTGGATATCCTGTGACACTCAAAGCAGATGAATTTCCAACGATAAAGTCAACTAAATCACAAAGGTGATTGATGTTATTGACTTATGTGCAAATCAGACATATTTGCGCACGGCATGACTGCAAGCTAATCGATGCTAACATGCTATTTAGGCTAGCTTTATGTAAATATTGCATCATTATGCCTCATTTGTAGCTATATTTGCATCCGGCCTTTCCCTCCACCCACATTTAATGCCAAACAAACACATACAAATCGACGGATTCAAGTTGCACCTGTGGTCAAAAGATGCAATCGTTGGTTAGAAGGCGATCGCCGAATTCGTCCTCGTTGCCGTTGTCTGTCGTGATATGGCTCAATAGCTTCAGTTTCTTCTTCAATTTCGTTTTCGCTATCTGCCTCCACACTCCAACCATCCGTTTCAATACATCTGTAATTTGTTGAATCGCTTAAGCCACTGAAATCCGAGTCTGAATCCGAGCTAATGTCGTTATATCTGTCTGTACTATCCGCCATGTTTGTTTGTATTGGCATCACGCAGTGACGTCACAGGAAAATGGACGGGTGGATATAGCGATGGTGAAAATCAGGCACTTTGAAGCAGTTTTTCGGGATAGGTAAAATTTTGTAAAAAACTTCGAAAAATAAAATAAGCCACTTTGAACTGATTTTTATTGGTTTTAACCCTTCTGAAATTGTGATAATGTTCCCCTTTAAGAATTCATCATTGATATATAAACTATCAGACTGCGTGGTTAGTAGGGGCGGCATGGCGTAGTGGGTAGAGCGGCCATGTCAGAAACCTGAGGGTTGCAGGTTTGCTTCCCACCTATTGACATCCAAATCGCTGCCGTTGTGTCCTTGGGCAGGACAGTTCATCCTTTGCCCCCGGTGCCACTCACACTGGTGAATGAATGATGATGAATGGTGGTGGTCGAAGGGGCCGTAGGCGCAAACTGGCAGCCATGCTTCCGTCAGTCTACCCCAGGGGAGCTGTAGCTACATATGTAGCTTATCACCACCGGGTGTGAATGAATGATGGGTTCCCACTTCTCTGTGAGCGCTTTGAGTATCTAACAATAGAAAAGCGCGATATAAATCTAATCCATTATTATTATTAGTAGTAGTAGTATTGGGTTTCAGTGGGCGTTTAAATAGCACCTGGCTGATTGACACCAGGTGTGGCCAGATGCCAATCAGCCGCAGGGAAACAGGACTCAGGGAGAGAAGCAGGAAACAACCAAAATAACAGCGCTGACAGGAAATAAGGACAAACACAGAGGGAAAACCTAAAACATAACCAAACTGTCAGGGACAAGCCTAACAATTATCCCTCTTCTGTCTACACACAGTGTCTGCTTGTAAGTACTCTGTGATTGTGCGCTGCCGAACATGCTCCTCTGCTCGTAAAACCAGAAATGTCATGACGTGACGATGCCCTGTCATGCACATTTAAAAAAAAAAAAGGGGGGGGGGGGGGGCTGGAATCGGTACTTTTAAGAGGCAATATAGTACCGGATATGATTCATTAGTATCGCGGTACTACACTAGTACCCGTATAGTTTATCTGATGCAGTGTGTTAGTCAGTAAATGATGTAATATTCAGCATCATTTCACGTGTTTTCTGTTCATAACATGACCAGAAATAAATGAACACTGAAATACAAGATGCAGGTGAAGAAAATGGTTTTGTTATTTTCATTTGAATTCCAAATGTGAGTTGTGGATAGCAACATTTTGCCCATGTCCTGACAGAACCATTTGGTTGAAGTAGGCTAGGAAAATGAGCTGGCTGCCATTTTCATTTTGTCAAAGGGGGGGGGAATAAGGTTGTAGACTCCTGCTGCATGTACTGTTGCTGCTATTGAAACCCTAATTTCCCAGAGGGATCAATACGGTTATTTCTAATCCAGCCTGAGCTAATCTTTTCTTTTTTTAAATGACTTATTTTGTCATTATTGAGCTAATTATAAGGGATTGTCCAATTCATACAATATGATTATGATCAGTACCGGTCCTTTACTGAGCACTTCTACTGCATCAAGTTTTGGTAACAATTTAGTATGGGGAACATATTCACCATTAATTAGTTGCTTATTAACGAGCAAATTAGTAATACATTGGCTCTCAATTAGTCATCAAGTACTTATTAGTGCCTTATTTTGCAAGGCCTTATTATACAACCAGTAAATTGTAAATGCATTATACTTGTATAGCGCTTTTCTACCTTTTTAAGGAACTCAAAGCGCTTTGACACTATTTCCACATTCACCCATTCACACACACATTCACACAATGATGGCAGGAGCTGCCATGCAAGGCGCTAACCACAACCCATCAGGAGCAAGTGTGAAGTGTCTTGCTCAAGGACACAACGGATGCGACTAGGATGGTAGAGGTGGGGATTGAACCAGGAACCCTCAGGTTGCTGGCACAGCCAGTCTCCCAACCTCGACACGCTGTCCTCAGTAAGTCGGTAACGCTTTAGTATGGGGAACATATTCACCATTCCTAACCCTAACCCTCTAACCCTAACTCTAACCACCTAACCTTATCCATCCATCCATTTCATACCACTTATTCCCTTCGGGGCTGCGGGGGGCGCCGGAGCCTATCTTAGCTACAATCGGGCGGAAGGCGGTGTACACCCTGGACAAGTCGCCACCTCATTACAGGGCTAAAAGCTGAAATGACATAACTCTAAATTAAGTCTTTGTTACTTAGAATATGTTCCCCATACTAAAGTGTTACCCAAATTTGATAACTTCTCCAATTTTATATTATCCAAAAGCCCAAACTATTACATTTATGCCCAATTTAACATTCTGTCAATTTTATGTAGACGCTTTAGAAAGTTTTGACCTCTGTATGTATGTCGAGATTATTGCAAAACTTTTTAATCAAATTTTAATAATAGGATATCGAGACTGATTTGGTGGATTTAAAGATTCCTCCTTCAAAAATGTCCACCTGTTGGTAGGTTGGTACTAAATTGTAAATGGCTATTTGGTGGGTAGATTTTGCAATGAATTTTATTGTACTGTATTTTGTATATTGTATGTTTATGCATACCGTATTTTTCGGCGTATAAGTCGAAGTTTTTTTTTCATAGTTTGGTGCGACTTATACTCGGGAGCGACTTATGTGTGAAATTATAAACACATTACCGTAAAATATCAAATATAATTTAGCTCATTCACATAAGAGACTAGACGTATAAGATTTCATGGGATTTAGCGATTAGGAGGGACAGATTTGTTTGGTAAATGTATAACATGTTCTATATGTTATAGTTATTTGAATGACTCTTACCATAATATGTTACGTTAACATACCAGGCACCTTCTCAGTTGGTTACTTATGCGTCATATAACGTACACTTATTCAGCCTGTTGTTCACTATTCTTTATTTATTATGGTTATTTTTTTTCTTTTTCGTACACTTTAAAAAAACCTCTAGATTTTGCGGTAAAAAAAGTCGCCTCACCATATAATCTATGGTTATTATTTTTAAAAAATGTATTATTGTAAATCAATTAATGTTTATTTATATAGCCCTAAATCACAAGTCTCTGAAAGGGCTGCACAAGCCACAACGTCATTCGCGGTACAGAACCCACATAAGGGCAAGGAAAAACTCACCCCAGTGGGACGTCTGTGATAAACCTTTTACCACAGATTTTTTTTTCCAACAAATGACTTATTGTCCTTTTTACAGTGTATAATTTAATGGATAAATTGCTTTGAAATATTTAATGCAGTTATTTAAGTATTTATTTTCAGTTCGAAAAAAAATTGTAATTCATAATATATAATATTTTTTGCATTATTAGATAAAATTAGGGCAGCACGGCGGCACAGGACTTAGTGCATGTGGCTCACAATATGAAGGTCCTGAGTTGTCCTGGGTTCAATCCTGGGCTCGGGATCTTTCTGCATGGTATCCCTGCGACTGCGTGGGATCCCTCGGGGTACCCCGGGTTCCACCCACCGCCAAAGTCATGCACCTGGGGATAGGTTGATTGGCAACACTAAATTGGCCCTAGTGTGTGAATGTGAGTGTGAATGTTGTCTGTCTATCTGTGTTGGCCCTGTGATGAGGTGGTGACCTGTCCAGGGTGTACGCCGCTTTCCGCCCGAATGCAGCTGAAAGGCTACAGCACCCCCGCTACCCCAAAAGGGACAAGCTGTAGAAAATGGATGGATGGATAGATAAAATTAGGTTAAAAGGCTATGTAACTGCATGCAGTACATTTATGTTTGTCTTGTCAAAATGGAGTCAGGTATATATGTTGACATCCGCTTTTTGGATCGCTACATATCATTGTTTATTGTTCCAGTTTTTGTATCACTCCGTCATTCCACCTGTTTGGTTCCTGTTTAGTCCGTTTCCATCCATCCATCCATTTTCTACCGCTTATTCCCTTTCGGGGTCGCGGGGGGCGCTGGCGCCTATCTCAGCTACAATCGGGCGGAAGGCGGGGTACACCCTGGACAAGTCGCCACCTCATCGCAGGGCCAACACAGATAGACAGACAACATTCACACTCACATTCACACACTAGGGCCAATTTAGTGTTGCCAATCAACCTATCCCCAGGTGCATGTCTTTGGAAGTGGGAGGAAGCCGGAGTACCCGGAGGGAACCCACGTTTCCATGGTTTCTCATTAGTTCCACTTGCTACTCTCAGGTCTCGCACACCTGTTACTTGTAATCATCTTCCCAATATAAGCCTGCCTCTTTGTGTTGTTCATGCTGGGATCCAAATTTGCTCTCACGCAACGGTACGTCTGCTATGCTAATTTGCTTACACGCAACTCTTTATTATTCTCGCGAGCTCTCACGCTACGCATTTGTTTCATTCTTAGCTCTCATGCTAAATGTTTTTTTTTCCCTTTTAGTGTGCCTACGTGCCAGTGTAGTTTTCCTATTTTTATTCCTAGCTTCCATGCTAGCGCCATTGGTTTGTTTTTCTATTAGCTCCAGTATTTTTGTTCTATAGCTCCTTTTGTTATTTAAATAAATCATAATATCATACCTCTTGCTGTGTTCTCGTTCGACGCATCCACGAAGGGACAAACTTGGCATCACTATGCCACACAGACGTAACAAAAAAACAAACAAACAAAAAAACAAAAACATATATATATATATAATATATATATACACACACACACACACACACACTTTATGCGCATCATTACTTTCAGGTTTTCGCGGGCCATATAAAATTATGAAATTATGCGCCAGGCCAGATGTGGCGGGCCTTGAGTTTGACACCTGTGTTCTGCAGTATAGAAAAACAGTGCAAAAGTGTTTCTGCAAATGTGACGACATGCTGACAAACAAAACAATTAACGGCATTCAATTCCCCCAAGCTTGCCTGCACACCAAAGCATCTTCCCCAGTCGCTCATTTGAGCTGCTTCACGGTCAAACACACCATCAGCAGCTCCCACCGTTAAGACATCCGTACTGATTGGATACATTTTTGCCTTTACCTGTTTAGCTGTGAAGTAGGCCATGGCCGTGTCCGTCACGTGGTAGGCCTGCAGGCTCAGCTCCGATAGGTTGGGCAGAAGCTGCGAGATGGCGGCGATGGCGTCATCCGCCACGTTGATGCAGTCGCTGACACTGAGCGACGTCAAGCGAGCGTTTAAACTGGACCACAGGCCGGCTTCCGTGAAGTCATTGCATCCGGACAGCTCAAGGTGCATGAGACCCTGCATTTGCTCCAGCATGACCTGTCACACAAAAGCAGTGTGTTTGAGTCTCTGGAGTGGAATACTGAATCAGTGTCAATGTTGTTTCGTAGTGGTGGGCAAATTATTGCCTTAGGGATTTGAATGTCTGTTAAAGGCCTACTGAAATGAGATTTTCTTATTTAAACGGGGATAGCAGGTCCATTCTATGTGTCATACTTGATCATTTTGCGATATTGCTATATTTTTGCTGAAATGATTTAGTGAAGAACATCGGCGATAAAGTTTGCAACTTTTGGTCGCTAATAGAAAAGCCCTGCCTTTACCGGACGTCGCAGACGATGACGTCACCCGTTGATGGCTCCTCACATCCTCACATTGTTTTTAATGGGAGCCTCCAACAAAAAGAGCTATTTGGACCAAGAAAACGACAATTTCCCCATTAATTTGAGCGAGGATGAAAGATTTGTGTTTGAGGATATTGATAGCGACAGACTAGAAAAAAAAAAATAAAAAAAAAATAAAATGTGATTGCATTGGGACGGATTCAGATGTTTTTAGACACATTTACTAGGATAAGTCTGGGAAATCTCTTATCTTTCTATTGTGTTGCTAGTGTTTTAGTGAGTTTAATAGTACCTGATAATCGGAAGGGTGTGTCCACAGGTGTCTTGAGGCCAGTGTCTGATGGAAGTCGACGGCAGATACAAGGACGGCGCAAACTCAGCTGATCTCCGGTAAGTGGCAACTTTTTACCACAATTTTCTCACCGAAAACTGCTGGTTGACATTTGGTCGGGATCCATGTTCGCTTGAACGCTCTGATCCATAAAAAAGCTTCACCTCCGGGAATTTTAAACAAGGAATCACCGCGTGTTTGTGTGGCTAAAGGCTAAAACTTCCCAACTCCATCTTTCTACTTTGACTTCTCCATTATTAATTGAACAAATTGCAAAAGATTCAGCAACACAGATGTCCAAAATACTGTGTAATTATGCGGTTAAAGCAGACGACTTTTAGCTGTGTGTGTGCGCGCAGCGCTAATATTTCCTTATAGTCCGTGATGTCACGCGTAGACGTCATCCTTCCGTGACGTTTTCAACAAGAAACTCTCGGGAAATTTAAAATTGCAATTTAGTAAACTAAAAAGGCCGTATTGGCATGTGTTGCAATGTTAATATTTCATCATTGATTTATAAACTATCAGACTGCGTGGTCGGTAGTAAGCTTCTCAATTATCCAGGTTATTAGGGGTGTCAAAACATAGATTCTGTTCGAATAAATCGTGATTCTTATTTGCAACGATTCTTAATCGATTCAAAAATCTATTTGGCTCTATTTATTGGCAAATCATATTGAATGCATCAAAACTATGATTGAACACATGTGGAGTTATGTACTTAACAAAAAAGGTTAAAATAACAGAAAACATGTTTTATATTCTACTTTCTTCAAAAGTGCCACCCTTAGCTCTGATTACTGCTTTGCACACTCTTGGCATTCTCTTGATGAGTTTCAAGAGGAAGGAATGGTTTTCACTTCAAAGGTTTGCTTGAAACTCAAGAGCTGTACGCTTTATAGTCCAACCAGTCGACTAATCGTTAAGATAGTTGATTAATCGACTATCTAAATGGTTGTTAGCTGCAGCCCTGCTCTTAAGATGAGCTGACTAATGTCAACATGGTAGTTGTTTTCATAAACAAAAAACAAAACTAGCCATTGCTTTGATATTCCGACATGGTTGATCCTAATGGATGTTTCAGTTTGTTGGCATGGTTTTCCTCATTTTCTGCATATTCAAATTTAGATTCTTGTCTTTTCATAATATTTTATACTCTTATCTAACAGTGTTGATGCGGGAAATCCCGTGTCGTCACTGCTACCCTTTTGGTTAAGATCAGCTATGGTCTTGTGCAACATTTTGACAATGACCGCTTGTTTTTGTTTTCACCGTGACCGTTAGGGAGTTTCTATGTTCGACTTGCACGGCTGATGTTGCGCATTTATTCGGCTTTCCCTCAATCGTTTGCTTTTTACTTCAAAATGCATGCAAGGCTTCCCAGAGTCACATTTCCCGAAGAGAAGAAAAACAAAAGCAATCAATCGATAAATATCATAACAATAGGAAGGAAGTCAAGTTATTCTTATGATGAGTACCACAGTTTGATGACTTTGACCAGAGGTGTCCGAAAGGGAATTCTACGGCCCACACCTCGTTTTGTACAAACCATACGAGCCACATTAAAAAGAGTTAGCGTAGCATGCATATAATGACCTGCAGCCGTAAACAAATGTATTTCACCAGGTGTTCTCAACCTTTTTGACATCGGGGCCCATCTTTTCTACTACACCTCAAATATTAACAGTAAATTAGTATTTTTACCGTTGCTTTTAATCATGTTCGAAAATTATATCTGACTTACTTGCAGTTCAAAATCTCTTCAAATGATATGAAACCATGTGTTAATGGCAAAGATTATTATTTATTCAACACATAAACCTAATATAGTGCAAAGGAAGTGGCTCATAAATAAATTCCCCAAAAATAATTTCCAATACAATTATGCCGTGCTAAATTATATGAATTAATAATATGTGTCATAACTAAACTGTCAAAATTAAAGTGCAGAGGAAAATACAGCTTTATCACTTTAGCCATATTTCTTGCGCTTAAGAAACTTCACTGCCACAAGTGGTAGAAAAGTGTATTACAACTAGAGATGTCCGATACTATTGACCGGCAAATGTTTTAAAATGTAATATCGGAAATTATCGGTTTTGGTTTCAAAAAGTAAAATGAATGACTTATTAAAACGGCGCTGTACGGAGCAGTACATATCCGGTAAAACACGGACGTACGGAGCAGTACAAAGGAGTTGTGTCTTCCAGACAGCATTTTCATTTTTCCGGACTATAATGTGCAATAATTTTATATGTATATGTATATGTATATATATATATATATATATATATATATATATATATATATATATATATATATGTATATATATATGTATATATATATATATATATATATATATATATATATATATATATATATATATATATATATATATATATATATTCTTTTTTATATATTTTTTTACTATTTATATTACTAAATCATTGTGTATGCACCTTAGGGGATCTGCTCCAATTTCGTTGTTCTTTGAACCTGTTCACTGTAATAATGAGAATAAAACTCTCGTATATTTAATGACAAACTACCACAAAGAGCATAAAGACAATAACCGCAGTCTTTAAAGTGTAGATTGGTTTTGTAAACAATTCAAAAGTTGCTAGTCATATTAATAAGACGACTATCTAGAGATGTTAGGATCAGGGTTTTATGCGATACCGATCATTGAGTGGGATCGGCCTACATTGGTACCAGGTCCACATGCATTAACTGTAATTTTTTTTAAATGTTATATGAAGAGTGTTATAGAAAATGTAACAATATGAAGACAATATTTAAACTAGTACCATTTTCTTTTGTATTACATACAATTACATACAAAGTAAGGGCTGGCCGATATGGCCTTTTTTCAATATCTCGATATTTTTAGGCCATATCGCGATACACGATATATATCTCCATATTTTTCCTTAGCTTTGAATAAAACTTGATACATATAATCAAACAGTATAATGATTTTATGAGTCTACATTAAAACATTCTTCTTCATACATGCGTTTGTTACGTCTCGCCTCGACTACTGTAACGTATTATTTTCGGGTCTCCCCATGTCTAGCATTAAAAGATTACAGTTGGTACAAAATGCGGCTGCTAGACTTTTGACAAGAACTAGAAAGTTTGATCACATTACGCCTGTACTGGCTCACCTGCACTGGCTTCCTGTGCACTTAAGATGTGACTTTAAGGTTTTACTACTTACGTATAAAATACTACACGGTCTAGCTCCATCCTATCTTGCCGATTGTATTGTACCATATGTCCCGGCAAGAAATCTGCGTTCAAAGGACTCCGGCTTATTAGTGATCCCCAAAGCCCAAAAAAAGTCTGCGGGCTGTAGAGCTTTTTCATTTCGGGCTCCAGTACTCTGGAATGCCCTCCCGGTAACAGTTCGAGATGCCACCTCAGTAGAAGCATTTAAGTCTCACCTTAAAACTCATTTGTATACTCTAGCCTTTAAATAGACTCCCTTTTTAGACCAGTTGATCTGCCGTTTCTTTTCTTTTTCTTCTATGTCCCACTCTCCTTTGTGGAGGGAGTCCGGTCCGATCCGGTGGCCATGTACTGCTCGCCTGTGTATCGGCTGGGGACATCTCTGCGCTGCTGATCAGCCTCCGCTTGGGATGGTTTCTTGCTGGCTCCGCTGTGAACGGGACTCTCGCTGCTGTGTTGGATCCGCTTTGGACTGGACTCTCGCGACTGTGTTGGATCCATTATGGATTGATCTTTCACAGTATCATGTTCTCATATGTTCTCATAGTCATCAGTATCACAGTATCATGTTCTCATAGTCATCATTGTCACCGACGTCCCACTGGGTCATTATCTTCACCGGTGTCCCACTGGGTGTGAGTTTTCCTTGCCCTTATGTGGGCCTACCGAGGATGTCGTAGTGGTTTGTGCAGCCCTTTGAGACACTAGTGATTTAGGGCTATATAAGTAAACATTGATTGATTGATTGATACTGAATTAATATATGCTCATTTTGGACTTTCATGCAGAGAGGAAAATCACAACTAAGTCAAATTACCAAAACTGCATTTATTAAACAGTTATTAAGCAGTGGCACAAACATTAATGTCATTTCCAAAACAGAAAGTGCAAGATTGTTGGAGACATTTTGAAAACAAGATATTAGTGAACTTTTGTGCATGATGTCACTAAGATGACATATCAAAAACACTAAATTAAAGTGCACTTTTTGTATAGAACGCCACTACAATAGTTTAAAACAAATAAAGTGCACTTTTGTGCATGATGTCACTCAAGATATTTCAATAAGTGTCAAATAAAAATGAGCTGCATGATAGGAAATCAAAGTGTTCATCATTCGCTATGTGGTAGGTTACTGCGGACATTATCTCCTTTTGTTGACTATTTTTTTCATACGGTGTTTATCTGAAATGTTTGCCTCTGCATTTTGATGGTGTGGGCGTGTGGCACGGAATGGAAATGTTGAAATGCGGAGTAAACACTCTTCATTCTCTAGCAGGAGACTTTTCAAACTGTGAAGCTTGTGTGGCATAGCGATGCCGGATTTGTTCCTCTAGGGATGCGTCGGGCAAGAACACAGCTTGAGGTAAGAAATCAAGATTTATTTAACTCAACACAGGCTAAGAACAAAAACACTGGTGCTAACCGAAAAGCTAACAAAAGCGCTAGCATGGAAAGCTACGAAAGCGAACGGAAACACAAACACGTGGCACGAAGGCACAAAAAGGGAAAACAAAATGATTAGCATGAAAGCTACGAATGAAATAAACCGCAGCGCGAGAGCTAGCGAGTAAAATTATGAAACGCAAGACATCAACTGTTGCATGAGAGCAAATTAAAGTCCAAGAATGAAGAACGAAAAGGGGCGAACTTAAATAAGGGAGGTGATTACGACAAACAGGTGTGCGGGAACCGAGAGTAGCAGGTGGAAATAATATGTAACCGTGGTGACAGACTAAACAGGAAATAAGGAGGTCAAACTACCGAAATGTGATATGAAAATGGAACAAAACAACAATCTGTGAATGATGCTACATATTAGCAGTAATGCTACTTTTTGTAGAAACGCTTTTCCCCACACTTGACAAATTACAGTTGTCTGTTCAACATATACCCACTTGAAGCCAAACCACCGCCAGACGATGGACCCCCTGCTGTTTTTCTTGGAAATTAATTCTTCCTTCATCTGTTACCAGATTCACACCTTCTTTCTCTCGTATTACCACTCGCACGGCTCCGCTAGCATCACAGCTAACGTTACCCATGCTGCTTCCTCTCTGCTCTGCGAGGGCGTATACGTATGAGACGTATGACATGACAGTATGTGACGTATGTTAAGAAGGTGCGCTTGCTGTCTGTGAGAAGGAGAGACAAGAAAGAGTGAGAAGAGCCTGTAGTGTAATGCCAGCACTGCATGAGAACGTATACCCGAATATCACGATATAGTCATTTTATATATCGCACAGAGACAAACCCGCAATATATCGGGTATATCGATATATCGCCCAGCCCTAATACAAAGTCAATAGTACACTATAACTAAAAATAAAATCTACACTCTTTTAAATAATTTGTTTTTACCCTCAAAAGTCCCCTTTGTCCATGGAGTCCCTAGATTGGTAAACTACAACAGAAATATTAAAACACAGATTCTGTTAAACCAAGAATATCAATCTAATACAGATCTCGGCAAAATACGGGCCGCGGGCCACATGCAGCCCGTTAAGATTTACAATCCAGCCCGCCGGATGTTCTACATCATGTTTTTTTTTTTTTCGACCTTTAACAGTAAAACTGTCACCGCCATTATGATGTGCAGTGCTGTTTTAAAAAAAACGCAATTCTTGAACTATAGAAAGTATTTCAATGGTCGAAATCTGCGCTTTTGTGTGTTATTACAGTAATCTACGTCACAGCAGCTCAGACCAGGAACAAAGCAGAGTGGGCAGGGTTTGTTTTCAGAGCAGCCAGCCCGAAACGCGTGTGTCAGAAACAGATCTCCCGTCCAAAGGCAAAACCCAGTAACTCAATTTTGGTCAAAACTGAGCTGATAATAATTTTGGAGTTCCTAGGTGATATGCTTTAGATTAATGTATGCGATATTGTAATTTGTTCCGTAAGTAAGCTGTTACGCGCATGGCAGGACCTAGCAACTACCACATAACCGCGTAGATACAACAGAAAAACCTAGTATGTCAAGGGACCAATCGGAGCTTCTTTGTCAGTCGCCTTATTGTCTTTAATGAGACATTTGCACAAATGGGGGTCGACGGTCAACCTGATTGTGATATTATGGCACAAGGGGATATTTGGATGATTGGCCCAGGACGTTGCAAGCACCTTCATTAAATGTATTGTTCTTGATTCTTCCCCTTGCATACTCTTTTGGGCAGATAACTGTGGAGGTCAAAATTAAAACTGGACGCTGTACACGGCTCTTGCCCAATGTGCAAACGCAGAATGGGGCCCACCCGAGATTGTGATAAAATATCTGGAGAAAGGGCACACGTTCATAAGAGCAGATTCAATCCATGGCTCAATCGGCAAGAAAATGAAAGCTCAAGAAAACATCTTTACGTTTGATGACTTTGTAGATCTTTGTAAGACAGCATCAAGGTAGATTGGTTTTCCTTTGTTTTCTCAAAATCAGCTAGAAGTGAGTTACTAGGTTTTGCCTTTGGACGGGAGAGATGCGGAAGCAGGTTTTTACGTGATATATCATATTGTAGGTGTTTATTACACTTAGCATTCATATTTTGCTGTTTGTTACATTTCCGTTGTGTTTTGCTTGATTGTAAAAGATACACAACGATGGAGGAGCTGGTCTGAGAAGTAAAAGAGGAGCGATGTTCATATGTTTGTTGATATTCAGTGTTTTATTGCTCATAGTTAATATTGTAAATCCCACTTTCTTTATTTTCTTGTACATTTTGGGTGTCCCATTCAGTAAAAAAAACTGTAAAATTCCATTCCGCTTTTTTGAGGTGGTCTGTCATAACGTTTTTAGAACTATATCGGACATTGTGACTTTTGGTATTAGTGTTCCTGGAAAAAAAAAAGGGACCCAAACACACATACTGTACAGCAGATTTTTACAGATAAATGTGTTTATATCATTTATATACTCATTGGCCCCGCAGACACCTTTTTTTCTCTCAAAGTGGCCCTCGGGTCAAAATATTTGTCCAACTCTGATCTAATCCCTCTGGGGACGGCGTGGCGATGTTGGGAGAGTGGCCGTGCCAGCAACCTGGTTCGATCCCCACCTTCTACCAACCTTGTCACGTCCGTTGTGTCCTTGAGCAAGACATTTCACTCTTACTCCTGATGGGTCCTGGTTAGTGCCTTGCATGGCAGCTCCCGCCATCAGTGTGTGAATGGGTGAATGTGAAAATAATGTCAAAGCGCTTTGAGTACCTTGAAGGTAGAAAAGCGCTATACCAGTATAATAGGCTGACCATATTCTGAAATCCCAAAAAGAGGACACATATATGTATGCCAAGGGCGGGACTCAGTGAAAATTTGCCAATGATACTCGAACTTGCTTTATAAATAATATATTCATTTAAATAAAGCATTTTTCTCCTCTGTTGACAGCAGTGTTGGCGCTAGGAACTTTTAAAATGGGGTCTCAGGGACCCCATCAAGTCATAAAAATGGGGTCCCTTAGTAAATTTTTAGGGTACCACTTTTTGTAAGCGTTTTGGAAAAAAAAAAAAGATAAATGTATGCATTATCCTGTTATATCTAATATTCCATGTTGTGTTTTGGAAAAAGGTTGTCATAAACGTTACTTCATCCATTAAAAAAATAATTAAAAAAAAGAAAACAAATTTGTATGCATATGTAAATGTATTCAGTTATAAACATTCATTCACTTTCTTCTTTTCTTCATGGATCTGAACTTTTCAGTTTTTATTCAATAAGCTGTAGGTGTATTTATTTCAGTATAAAAGTGTAAAAAGTGTTTTGCTTGGGTCATGAAATGATGATAATGGTGTGCCAGGGCATACATACATTTTTTATTTAACACTAAAATCTCTGGAGTCTACATCAACTTCTTATCTATCCCTCATTTCAAAATGTTTTAGTTCTTTTTATGTTGTTTGTTTTCCGCCGTTTTTTTTTTTGTCAAACAAAACTATGTTTTTAATGGCAAACGCACAAAATATGCAAAATCTTCCACCCAAAATATTTTTCAAAGTGGAATATTTGATGTGATGTAATGAGAACCTTGGATAGGTCAATAATTCATAATAACATTGATTTTGATTCAATATTATGTTTTGAGCAATGATATCAGTCAACATTGCAACTTTTTCTAAATGACATTTCACCTTTAAGCTTTTTTTTTCACTTTTGTTATGTTTTTGTTTATTTTAATCGTATTTTTAGAATGTGCCATGGGCCTTTAAAAAAAATAGCTGCGGGCCCCAAATGGCCTCCGGGGTACACTTTTGACACCCCTAATTCTGATAAATCTATCATAAAAAGCGGAGCATGCGCGTTTATCATAACTCTCTTGCTCTCTCTGTCCCTCCCTCACGAATGCTGCTGCGTGCGCACACACCTTCACAATTTGTTTTGTTTTTAACCCCTTCTTAACCTGTGTACATCGAAAATACCGTACACTTTTGAGGCATTTAAGAAATAGCATTTAAGAAATACCGCCCGGACAGCCCTCACAAAAGAGGACATGTCCGGGGAAAAGAGGACGTATGGTCACCCGTTTACCATTTGTATCGATTATTCACTGATATAACCTTTTGTTATCGACACGACTGAACTATGGAGCTTCCTCAGACTGCTGTCCTCTCTACCTTCAACTTGTTACTTTCTTGTTAATGCGCTTTCATTAACACTTTAACGAGGAACTGGTTTTTTGTGATGTTTCAAGCTACCTTAGCCGCTAGCTTGGCGGTTAGCATTCCTTCTTGTCTGCTCCCGCTTTTTCTCTTACTCGGTATGTAACATGTTTAGCCTCGTCCTCCAGTGATATTACTTGTAAGAAATGTTTATTTGCAACAACGGAGGTGGTGAGATACACAGTTCGCTGCTATCCACCTCTGAATAAAGTATTGACTATTTTTGTCGTTTACGTCCATCCATCCATTTTCTACCGCTTATTCCCTTTCGGGGTTGCGGGGGGTGCTGGCGCCTATCTCAGCTACAATCGGGCGGAAGGCGGGGTACACCCTGGACAAGTCGCCACCTCATCGCAGGGCCAACACAGATAGACAGACAACATTCACACTCACATTCACACACTAGGGCCAATTTAGTGTTGCCAATCAACCTATCCCCAGGTGCATGTCTTTGGAAGTGGGAGGAAGCCGGAGTACCCGGAGGGAACCCACGCATTCACGGGGAGAACATGCAAACTCCACACAGAAAGATCCCGAGCCTGGATTTGAACCCAGGACTGCAGGACCTTCGTATTGTGAGGCAGACGCACTAACCCCTCTGCCACCGTGAAGCCTGTCGTTTACGTGTTTTTGCCAAATAAATAAACATGCGATTTGATGTTAGTCATGTAAATAGAATATATTACACTTGACTGACAAGAGGTGGGAGGATTTGTAAAGAGATGTTTTTCCAAAAAACTGCCAAATGTCACTTATTGCAATATCAAGCTCCCAGATTCCGCCACGATGCTGTCAAAAGACTGCGTAGGGTTCGTCAGTTGAAGGCGCGATCAATCGCCGATGCCCATTTCAGCACCCACAACAAGGAAGTCCATATATAGATCAGGCAGTCAACACTTACAGCTTTTGCCATGACAACGGTGCACTCATCCCAGAATAGCCCTCACGTTAAACTGCTTCAGCTCACAGAAGTGAAACATGACAGCATGTAAACAAAGCCAACAAAATGTCACCAAAGGTTGAACCCAATTGTTGTTTATTTCAACTTACAGCTGATTCTTGTTTTTTTCTTGTTTTTTTTTTTCTCGTGCTCTTGCTAAAATTCTTAAGCCAAAGTAGACACCAATGATCCTAACTACTTGGAAAATGTATTTTTTTTTAAAAAAGTATATAAGTGGGGTAAAAAAGTATTTAGTGAGCCACCGATTGTGCAAGTTCTCCCACTTAAAACGATGGTAGAGGTCTGTAATTTTCATCATAGGTACACTTCAACTGTGAGAGACAGAATGTGGAAAAAAAATCCAGGAATTCACATTGTAGGAATTTTAAATAATTTATTGGCAAATTATGGTAGAAAATAAGTATTTGGTCACTTCAAACAAGGAAGATCTCTGGCTTTCACAGACCTGTAACTTCTTCTGTAAGAAGCTCTTCTGTCCTCCACTCGTTACCCGTATTAATGGAACCTGTTTGAAATCGTTATCTGTATAAAAGACACCTGTCCATAGCCTCAAACAGTCAGACTCCAAACTCCACTATGGTCAAGACCAAAGAGCTGTCAAAGGACACCAGGAAAGTAATTGTAGACCTGCACTAGACTGGGAAGAGTGAATCTACAATAGGCAAGCAGCTTGGTGTGGAAAAAATCAACTGTGGGAGCAATTATCAGAAAATGGAAGACATACAAGACCACTGATAATCTCCCTCGATCTGGGGCTCCACGCTAGATCTCATCCGGTTGGGTCAAAAGAATCATGAGAACGGTGAGCAAAAATCCCAGAACCACACGGGGGGACCTGGTGAATGACCTGCAGAGAGCTGGGACCAAAGTAACAAAGGTATCAGTAACACACTATGCTGACAGGGAATCAAATCCTGCAGTGCCAGATGTGTCCCCCTGCTTAAGCCAGTGCATGTCCAGGCCCGTCTGAAGTTTGCCAGAGAGCACATGGATGATACAGCAGAGGATTGGGAGAATGTCATGTGGTCAGATGAAACCAAAATACAACTTTTTGATACAAACTCAACTCGTCGTGATTGGAGGAAGAAGAATACTGAGTTGCATCCCAACGACACCATATCTACTGTGAAGCATGGGGGTGGAAACATCATGCTTTGGGGCTGTTTTTCTGCTAAGTGGACAGGACGACTGATCCGTGTTAAGGAAAGAATGAATGGGGCCATGTATCGTGAGATTTTCAGCCAAAACCTCCTTCCATCAGTGAGAGCTTTGAAGATGAATTGTGGCTGGGTCTTCCAGCATGACAATGATCCCAAACACACCGCCCGGGCAACGAAGGAGTTGCTCCGTAAGAAGTATTTAAAAGTCCTGGAGTGGCCTAGACAGTGTCTAGACCTCGACCCCATAGAAAATCTGTGAAGGGAGTTGAAAGTCCGTGTTGCTCGGCGACAGCCCCAAAACATCACTGCTCTCGAGGAGATCTGCATAGAAGGATGGGCCAAAATACCAGCTACTGTGTCCAAACCTGGTAAAGACCTATAGTAATCGTTTGACCTCTGTTATTGCCAACAAAGGTTATATTGCAAAGCATTGAGTTGAATTTTTGTTATTGACCAAATACTTATTTTCTACCATAATTTACAAATTATTTAAAATTACTACAATGTGAATTCCAGGATTTTTTTTTTTTTCACATTCTGCCTCTCACAGTTGAAGTGTACCTATGATGAAAATTACAGACCTCTGTCATCATTTTAAGTGGGAGAACTTGCACAATCGGTGGCTGACTAAATACTTTTTTGCCCCACTGTATTTAAAAAAAACCAAAAAGGTGATCAGGGATTTGATGTAGGATCTAGTCCAGATGTGTCAAAGTCGTTTTCACTGAGGGCCATGTCGCAGTTATGTTTGGCCCCATAGGCCCGCATCTAACAGTAAATACTATTAATACACAATTTTTTAAAATGCATTTTATTAGTTGATATTATAAAACTAAAATGTATTTAAAATTAAATTGCAATAATTTCACCTCAATGTTGTGTAAATTACTTTAAATAGAAAAAACATATTGCTGTTTTTATGGTACAAAAAAAAGGCAGCTCAGCTGCCACAATTTTCTTGTCAGATTTACATTTGTTTTTTTTACTGTAAATAAAAAAAAGATGCAATTTTACAGTAAAATTTACAGTTTTGTTTATATTTTTTTTACCGCAAATCAATAACTGTAGATTTTTCAGTGTATTACTGTAAATGCCAAAACGAAAGAAAAAGCAACAATAAGAATAACAATATAACAGAAAAATAAGAATATAAAAAGAGAAACTAGGCAGTAGTGACCATTTTTCATAATTGGACAATATTTAAGTTAACATAATTTGCGATTCCATAGACTACATATATTTTTTTTCTCCCAAAATGAAAGAAAGTAAGAAAAGTTAAAGTATTTAATTGATGTATATTATTTCCAGGCTTTTGAGGGCCAAATAAAATGAAGTAGCCGGCCACATCTGGCCCCCGGTCTTGAGTTTGACACCTGTGTTCTAGTCAATGGAATTTTGTGCTATTTTTACGGAGAATCACAACCTTTAATGTTTTCATTTAAACGCCCTCTTTCTCTGTTAATATTTCACTGATTACACTGTATTCTAATATTGACACATTTTTATTGTTCTTTCATTGCATTTTATTCAGTGGTATTATTTTGTATATCAGTATATTAAGGGCCTCATCTACTAAAGCAAGGGTCACTAAACAATGGCCCAACATCCATAATCTGACCCGGGGCATGTGTAAAGTTTTTTTTGTTTGTTTGTTTGTTTAAATTATTCAAGTGATATCGTTGATGTAGATGCCCATATTTACTGTAATAACTTACTTTACAAAAGGGGAGTGTGGGATACTTTTCTTGTTGCCTTATTTGTATTTGACTTTATTCAATTTTTGGATATATTTTAGGGTCTTATGCAGCTGAACCAGAGCAAGAGGGGACAGAAAGAAGTAAAAACAAAAAAGACAGAGGGGGAGATTGTGGAGACAACACCACAACAAAAAAAAAAATAATGCATATTACAGTATCTGCAAAGTATTAGCTAATATTTCATGTTTTTTTCGTACAAAGCTCAACAGTGTATGTAGTTGTAATAACACACGACAGTGGTGCGTTTAATCCAGCTGGTGTTTTTTTTTTTTTCCAGTTTATTTTGGATAAGCACTCCATTTATGTCGAAATAGCTTGGCTCTAAGCGCCACATTTACAGCCTCAAAGTCACTGACGTTACAAATTGTATCCCTTGTGCACTGCAACTTTCTCTGTGCAAATAAGAGACGTTAGAGTGCCCGTGTGCTCAACAAAGAAATATTGCATCTCCCACTTTTCCTGGAATTGTCTTTGGGCATCACGAACCCTTCTCTTCACTGCAGGCTTTGAAAAAGGCATGTTTGGGGTTGTGGAATATATTTGTGTTTAGTTGACGCACGGAGAATAATGTTATTTCCGCAATGTGTGTCGGTCCGCTTTTCCTCTCTACAGCAACACTGTGGTCGGCGGATAATAGCCTGGAAAGTACCGGGATAGTGAGCGCAAAAAAGTGATTGCTTCCGGAGTGTTATCCGGCGTCATAGAGAAATATATGTAGTGTTCATCGTGTGAGGCAAAGCAAATTAAACAATAAAAAAAACAAATAACGGTTTGAATTGGTCCAAGTCATCGGGGACTGTTATTACTGACGGACAGGTGTTGCGGTGTGCCTGCAGCCAGGCAAGTAAGAAAACCCTCGTCTCCATGGCAACGTCTTTCGCTTTCAATCATTTGCCGCTTTTCCACTAACGCAGTGGTAGGCAACCCAGAACGTTGAAAGAGCCATTTTGGACCCAAATAACACAACGCTGTCAGGCGGCCTTCATATAAAACTTGCGGGCCGCACTAACATTAAATTTTAATATTATGGTGGGGGCCGCAAAATACCGTCTCGTGGGCCGCAATTGGCTCGCGGGCCGCGTGTCTGAGACCCCTGTTTAAAATTGAATTGTTGTTTTGCTTGACCTAAGTTTTGTACAGCGCTCTGTCATTTGATCTGTGAAAAGCGCATTATAGATAAAATGTACTTACTTACTTACTAAAAGCAAAATGGGTTACGTTTGTAATGGGGGAAATACATTAATGCATCTTGTATTTATGTTAGCAGGAAATGAGCAGTAAGGTTTTCAAAGTGAAAATCAATCACAGTTTTACTGTAATTACAATTTGAAAGGGTTATACTAACATCCGGGAATTTTATCACACTAAACGGTATCTGTTACATCTGTATATAGATTAAATCTCAGTCATTCCATGAGAGCCGAGTGACTCACCTCCAAACCAGCGTCCGTGATGGTGGACCTCTTGAGGCTGACTGAGCGTACGCCCTTCTTGGAGAGCGGGTAGTTGTCGATGAACTCGCAAATGTCCAGGTCTGACACGCCCACTAAGCAAAACGCCTGGAAGCCACGCAGGGCGAAGGCCTGAAGACTGACAAACTCCTTCTCTCCGTTGGGTAACAGGGTGTAAAGCTCCTTGGCGTGCAGTATGGGTGTCACACCCTCCCAGAACTTTGACTGGTACAGCACTTTGCGCCATGTCTTGCATACCTGCGTCAACACGCACTTTTCAGCCGTGGTGAAGTACCAGAGCAGTCGGTTTAGCAGCTTCTCGTCCAGGACCAGCTGTCGCTCCAACAGGATGGGTTTGGGCAAAGTGAGAGGGGGTAGTTGACGAAGGCTCTTCAGGCCTAACAGCTGCTTTCCGGGTTCCAGGTCGGACCCCAGAATAGAGGCCGCCGAATGTGGCATGACCGCGCTGTCCAGGTGGTGGTGGTGGTGGTAGGGTAGAGAGGATGGCGGGGGAGGCAAAATGGAGGGCACTGAAGAGGACTGGCACAGACGGTTCTTGGCAGCAGGGGTGCCTTTGGTGATGCTGGCGCTCCCCAGACCGTTGGGCTGGCTGGGGGGCAACTTCACCATCCCGTTGCGAGTCACGCAGGGAGACTTCAGCTCGCTGGGGGTGGACATGTTCAACATCGGGAACCTGGTAAAAACAGAAGACCGCAATGTGAAAAGGATAAGAGAAACTAAACCATATTAGAGCACAGACCTAGGCCAAGGTACTCTAAAGTCGGGGAGGAAACATATGTCAGAGTACTATAAAGGTTCAGGGGCCAATACACAAGTCCAAAATAGTTGAAAGTGAGGAGTGGCCTTTTACTAAGGATTTTCATAATCGGATCTGATTTGTTCGATTTTCTTATCGGCGACGATCAGTCAAAGTTCTGGCATTTTAAAAAATAAACAAATGTGATATGTAGTGGTGTATACTGACTGCTCACTAGGTGTCAGCAACGTACTGGATCTGCTCTAGCTATACAGTACAGGCTAGAGATGCGCGGTTTGCGGTCTCATCCGCGGAGTCCGCGTGTCGGGCGGTTGACATGACGAAAAAATAGATTTTAATTAGATCCGGGCGGGTGGCGGTTGAACCATCCGGAAATATTTTATATGCATGGTTCCGTGATCAGTATCCTTTGCCATTCAAAGTGCCATTTAAGTCCCGTGTCATAAAGCGAAGAAGATAAGAGACGCTAATATTCTCCTAAATGACTGCCGGTAGTCACACAGATAATAAGTATTAGGGCGTGCTATGAAGCCATTGACTACAACAACATGTACGATCTGTTTGTCAGTCCAGCATCATGATGTGTGTGGTTTCCGCGACAACACGCACACGACTGCAAGGCATACTGGGTGACACAGAGTACACTACTGGTTGTGATATAAACAATTTTAACACTCTTAGTAATATGCGCCACGCTGTGAAGCCACACCAATTAAGAATGACAAACACATTTCAGGAGAACATCCTCACAGTAACACAACATAAACGCAACACAACAAATACCCATAATCCTTTGTATTCGTGATAATTCCTGACTATTTTATACACCCCTCTAAACACCTTCTCATTTCAATGCATTTTCTTTATTTTCATAGTTATTTACATATAGAGTGCCCTGTACTTTGCAGTGGTTTGTTGGGGGAGCAGCACCAGCAAAAGGGACTTAAACCGGATTGACAAACTGATCCAAAAAGCCGGGCAAACTATTGGCAACAAAGTCCCACAGGGTTTGATTTAAGAACTCCTTCATTCCGCACTCCATCCAGCTGTATATTCACGCGCCAAGCAGCAATAGATATGTGTCCATTACCTGACCGATTCTATGTTATCTACCTCTCTTTGTTTATAATGTATATTTTCTGCTGCCCTTATTTTTTTTTTTTTTTTGCTGCAGCTTTTACATATTCTGTAATATTGTACATGGTAATTGGGATTTGTTATATATTGTCTATATTACATAAAAATATGATATATCAGTATATAGTATAAACTGTATTATATTACATATATGTTGCATTTGATATTGTCACTATGGTACAGTTTTAATCTACTTAATACCTGTGTAGCTGCTAACAGAAGCACATTGTATATATGTTGTAAAATTTAATAGTTGATTAGAATAAATAAATACTATGTATAAATATGAGTTCATATTTACATATAATGTGATTAAAAATGTATTTTTGGTAATTTCATGCAAGTATATGTTAACTTTATGTTTGTTAGGAAACTGGAGTGGAACCTATTTTTTGTTCCGGTTTGGTCACATTGTTGGGGGGACAATTAATATCTGACAGAATAAGGGAAGAAGCATGATACAGCAAGCATTTGATGGAAGAGGTTAATAGAGTCTCGGCTTCAAAAGAAACTTCATCCCCTCAGAGTTTGTGAGGCCAATGAGGTATGATTCTTTCTGATGATGTATGTGGAATCATTGTGTTGTCTTTTATTTGACGTCAGAGTAATTGTAAGTTCTGTTTTTCTTATTAATGAGTTCCGACGGCGTCCTTTCCATCCTAACCCTTTCCATCCTTTGAAACTGAGCTACTGTGTGGAACAATTTCCCTTGTGGATCAATAAAGTCTTAGTCTGTATCAATTCCCAGGTACCGGGCATTGGTACCATATCGGTTCAAATGTCAACGGGACCATCCGTGACTGAGAGTACCTCAAACTTGACTAAAAAGAGTAAGTAAGAGTCATAAAGTTTTCCTACTGTTTGTAAAACAGTGGAAGGATCGTTACCATTGTAAAAGGGGCGCTACACCTCCTAACCAAGGCGGTGCGTCCCGGCCCGTGTCCAATTTCGAGGGGGCTGAAAGCGGGATTCTCTACACATAACCCGTGCAGAGATGGCATTCACAAGTTATTCTTCCATAATTCCGTACAACAATTAGAGATGCGGGAGGCCAGAACACAGCCGGTTGATTACGTGACGTCACGCCAGGAAGACGCGATCGCTCTGTGATGACAGCTGGAATTGAAAGCCGATATGAATCATCTAATAACTATTTGTCTGCTCACAGGAGTCTTTTGCAAAAAATTCAAAGAAGACGTGATGAGCACAATCGATCTATCCTCCCAACAACACACCTGCTCTCAGTAAATACTTAACTCGCCTTTAAAGGCGTTTGATATCAGACAGATCTTCGACTATTTAAAGACAGCCCTCGAACGGATCCATACACTCTTAAGAGGAAGACATTCTGGTCAACCTCACTTCTTTCTACACTGGCAAGGAGTATAAGTACAAAAGCATGGAGACACATCATTTCTTCGCACCAGTTTGATAAATAAACTGGGCATTCCACCATGAAGGACGATGTTGGACTTACAGTATTAGTGCCCATTATCTGCGTCGGCCAGCAATTCCCTTACAACAGCCATACATCCTTCTTCCGCTTATCCGAGGTTGGGTCACGGGGGCAGCAGCCTAAGCAGGTAAGCCCAGACTTTCCGCTCCCCAGCCACTTCGTCCAGCTCCTCCCTTGAAATCCCTAGGCGTTCCAGGTCAGCCGGGAGACATAGTCTTCCCAACGTGTCCTGGGTCTTCCCCGTGGCCTCCTACCAGTTGGACGTGCCCTAAACACCTCCCTAGGGAGGCGTTCGGGTGACATCCTGACCAGATGCTCGAACCACCTCATCTGGCTCCTCTCGATGTGGAGGAGCAGCGGCTTTACTTTGAGCTGCCCAGGGATGGCAGAACTTCTCACCCTATCTCTAAGGGAGAGCCCCGCCACCCGGCGGAAGAAACTCCTTTTGGATGCTTGTACCCGTGATCTTGTCCTTTCGGTCATAACACAAAGCTCATGACCATAAGTGAGGATGGGAACGTAGATGGACCAGTAAATTGAGAGATTAGCCTTCCGGCTCAGCTCCTTCTTCACTACAACGGATTGATACAGCGTCCGCATTAATGAAGACACCGCACCGATGCGCCTGTCGACCTCATGATCCACTCTTCCCTCACTCGTGAACAAGACTCCGAGGTACATGAACTCCTCCATTTGGGGCAGGGTCTCCTCCCCAACCCGGATATGGCACTTCAACCTTTTCCGGGCGAGAACTATTATATATAAAATTAGCTATAAGTTGCTTTCTTTTTGCTAGTCAAACATTTTCCTATCATAGATCATCTACAGTTGCTTTAATGGCAAAACTTAATTTTCAATCCGCACAGCTACAAGGACGCTTGTAAACGTACAGTACAGGCCAAAAGTTTGGACACACCTTCTCATTCAATGCAATGTTTTCTTTATTTTCATGACTCTCTACATTGAAGATTGTCACTGAAGGCATCAAAACTATGATACACTTTGCACACTCTTGGCATTCTCTGAATGAGTTTCAAGCACACCTGTAAAGTGAAAACCATTTCAGGTGACTGTCTCTTGAAGCTCATCGAGAAAAAGCCAAGAGTGTGCAACGGAGTAATCGGAGCAAAGGGTCGGTATTTTTGAAGAAAACAGAATATAAAACATTTTCTTTAAGCAGTTTTCTAAAACGGCAGGTCACCGGCGCAAAGCCCTGAGAAACAGCTTCAAAAGTGGGCTTTTCCAAAATACGGATGACCGTAACATCAACAGAGCACTGAGGGACGGTGACCCCTGTATTTACCCAAAATAATGCACATAATATTTTATTTTGCCCAAAGACATACAGTACAGGTCAGAATTTTAGAGACACCTTATCATTTCAATCATCTGAACTTTCCTCCAGAAGGTCTTATATTTGTCCATGTGATGTCAGATGAAACAAAAATGTTGCTTTTTTGCCACAATACCCAGCAATATGTTTGGAGGAGAAAAGGTGAGGCTTTTAGTCCTAGGAACACCACTCCTAAGCATGGTGGTGGTAGTATTATGTTCTGGGCTGTTTTTTTGAAACACCAATGGAACTGGTGCTTTACAGAGAGTAAATGGGACAATGAAAAAGGAGGATTACCTCCAAATTCTTCAGGACAACCTAAAAAAATCAGCCCGAAGGTTGGGTCTTGGGCGCAGTTGGGTGTTCCAACAGGACAATGACCCCAAATACAAATCAAAAGTAGTAAAGGAATGGCTAAATCAGGCTAAAATTAAGGTTTTAGAATGGCCTTGCCAAAGTCCTGACTTAAATGTGTGGACAATGCTGAAGAAAGAAGTTCATGGTCAGAAAATCAACACCGATAGCTGAACTGCACCAGTTTTGTCAAGAGGAATGGTCAAAAATTCAACCTAAAGCTTGTGGCTGGCTACCAAAAGCGCCTTATTGCAGTGAAATTTGCCAAGGTACATGTAACCAAATATGAACATTGCTGTATGTATACTTTTGACCCAGAAGACTGTCACATTTTTGGTAGACCCATGAGAAATTCATAAAAGAACCAAACTTCATGACTGTTTTCTGTGACCAACAAGTACATGCTCCAATAACTCTATCACAAAAAAATAAGAGTTGTATAAAGCATTGGAAACTCAAGACAGCCATGACATTATGTCCTTCACAAGTGTATGTAAACTTTTTGACCACGACTGTACATTTTACATTATAGCTAAAACTATTCATACAGTACATACTAAATTGTCCCATGTCTGATGTCTGTAGGAGTGTTTTCATGCATATTTGTACGTGCTAACGTAATGTAATCGAGCTAGCGTCGTTAGCATTTGAGAATATGTGGACCTGTTTACAAGTGTCCGTGTTAATACTATTAACTTACAATGGCATTCTTTTTGTATTGTTTCAGTTTCGTACATCCACCAAAATGTCACCGTGGACTTACTGAGTCAGTTTAGCAGATTGGAGAGCTAGCTTCCGCAGCTAGTGGGTTCATGATGATGACTGCTGTTTTGTTTGATCAGCTGTTTTACTGCCTTGTGTATTATTGTCTGTGCCTTGACGCCGTCTTTTGGATTACTTTGCTCACTGCAGGTGCTGCTGGTGGGAAATGTAATTCCTGTTTCGCGCTTTGAACCGGAAGTATACCCTGTTTTCGCTACTATTTGTCTATAGCATTTCTTCGAGAAGGGATTTTTCATTCATCACTTACTAAGCAGCATATGTACGTTTTACAGTATAACTAAAACGATTCATACTTACTAAACCGTCCCATGTCTGATGTATGTAGAAGTGTTTTCATGCGTATTTTTACGTGCAATCGTAACGTAATCGAGCTTGCGTCGTTAGCATTAGAGAATATGCTGACACGTTTACAAGTGTCTGTGTTAGTATTATTAACTTACTGTACAATAGCATTCTTTTGTATTGTTTCAGTTTCGTACATTCACCAAAACGTCACCCTGGACTTACTGAGTCTATTTAGCTGATTAATGGGTCCATGACGATGACTTCTGTTTTGTTTGATCGGCTGTTTTACTGCCTTGTGACAGGCACCGTTCGGAAACAATTAAGGTATGTAAATAAACATTTACAGAATCTTTCGTTTTGGGTATACATCTGCGACTTATGGTCCGGTGCGGCTGATATATGTAAAATATTAATTTTTTGTAAAATTTGGTGGGTTTGGCCTCAATACCAGTTCACTCTGAAGTCTGGAAATGATGGTGTATCTCTGCTTTGATTGATTGATTGATTTAAACTTTGAGTAGATTGCACAGTACAGTACATATTCTGTAAAATTGACCACTAAATGCTAACACCCAAATAAGTTTTTCAACTTGTTTAAGTCGGGGTCCACGTTAATCAATTCATGGTAGCACTTTTTTATATTTGTCAACAGTTTAGCCTTGGTGCAGGTCAGTGGCCGTCAAGTTACTTGCATGTGGACCCGTCGACATTACTCGGATTGGCTATCTCATATCGAACCACTCAATAAATAACCAAAAATAGCCATTTCCTGCACATTTACTCGTGACTTTGTTCATAGACATAAAGAGTCCATCCATCCATCCATTTTCTACCGCTTGTCCCTTTTGGGGTCGTGGGGGGTGCCGGAGCTTATCTCAGCTGCAGTCGGGTGGAAGGTGGGGGAAAAACCCTGGACAAGTCGCCACCTCATCGCAGGGCCAAGTTGTTTCGCATAAATCAGGGGTGTCCAAACTTTTTCCAGCAAGGGTGTCAGGCTTGTGCCTGACAGTTTGGTTAAGTTTTAAGTTTTCCTCTGTTTGTCTTTGTTTCCTGTCAGCGCTTTTATTTTGGTTATTTCCTGCTTTTCTCCCTGAGAACTGTTTCCCCTAAGCTGCGGCTGATTAGCACCTGGCCACACCCGGTGTCAATCTTTTGCATAATCAGCCTTTTCATATAAAGCCATAATGGAATGGAACGACGTCACAACAAACTTGAAAAGTTTAACAGATTATTCTTCATTTACAATTGAAGTTAAAAAGTGGCTTTGGAGCAATCAAAGCTGCTCACACGGTCACTAAGGTGGGCACTATGTTAGGCAGATCAACTTAATGTGTGTTATATTTATCCATGAGAGCATTTTTGTTGTAAATTGTGAGGTGTGTCTGATAAAATCATGGTTGTTTTTACAAATGATGACTGATGTGAACCGGAGCATGTATTGTCTTTGTGTGATGATGTAAATTAGATGTGGTTGTATTGTATATTAAGTATGTGTCCATGAAAGGGCATTTTATGACTTTTCTTAATTTGATTACGTGATATTATATGTTTTTATTGTCATAATTTTATTTCATGATTTTTGTATCCCTTTAATTTAGATAGCCAGGGACTGCAGATGGAAATGAGCTATTTAGCTATAATCTGGTACAGAATGTATCTGTCTTTGAGCTTAATGTTTCTGTGCATTGTCTTTTCGAATAAAGACTAAAATAAAAACTAAATCAACCGGCAGCTATTTAAACCTGCTTTGTCCTCCAGTCAGGTGCTGGAGTATTATCATTACGCCAGGATGGGTTGTACTTGTATAGCGCTTTTCTACCTTCAAGGTACTCAAAGCGCTTTGACACTACTTCCACATTTACCCATTCACACACACATTCACACACTGATGGAAGGAGCTGCCATGCAAGGCGCTAACCAGCAGCCATCAGGAGCAAGGGTGAAGTGTCTTGCTCAAGACACAACGGACGGGAAGAGGTTGGTCCTAGGTGGGGATTGAACCAGGAACCTTCAGGTTGCGCATGGCCACTCTACCACTGCGCAACGCCGTCCCTAATAATAATAATAAATAACTAATTCTAAAAGTGTTTTTTGTGTCATTTTTAATGGTCATTTTTCCTTACAATATTGAAATATTTAATAAATCTAAAAATATATTTAAGTATGCATTTTCTGCCTAAATGGTAAATAAAAAGAGAATACAATGATTTGCAAATCCTTTTCAACTTATATTCAATTGAATAGACTGCAAAGACACGATATTTAATGTTCATACTGAGAAACTTTGTACTTTTTTGCAAATAAACATGAACTTACAATTTAATGGCAGCAACACATTGCAAAAAAGTTGTCACAAGGGCATTTTTACCAGTGTGTTACATGGCCTTTCCTTTTTAACAACACTCAGTAAAGGTTTGGGAACTGAGGAGACACATTTTTCAAATGTAATTATTTCCCATTCTTGCTTGATGTACAGCCTAAGCTGTTTAACAGTCCGGGGTCTACGTTGTGCTATTTTAGGCCTCATATTGCACCCAACATTTTCAATGTCTGGACTACAGGCAGGCCAGTCTAGTACCCGCACTCTTTTACTATGAAGCCATGATGTTGTAACACGTAGCTTGGCATCGTCTTGCTGAAATAAGCAGGGGCGTCCATGATAACGCTGCTTGGATGGCAACATATGTCGCTCCAAATGCTGTATGTACCTTTCAGGATTAATGGTGCCTTCACAAATGTGTAAGTTACCCATGCCTTGAGCACTAATACACCCCCATACCATCACACATGCTGCCTTTTACATGTTATGCCTAGAACAATGCAGATGGTTCTTTTCCTATTTTGGTCCCGAGGACAACAGGTCCACAGTTTCCAAAAACTATTTGAAATGTGGACTTGCAAGACCACAGAATACTTTTATAATTTGCATCAGTCCGTCTTAGATGCTCTCGGGCCCAGCGAAGCCGGTGGTGTTTCTGGGTGTTGTTGATTAATGGCTTTCGCTCTGCATATTAGAGTTTTAACTTGCACTTACAGATGTAGTGACTAACTGTAGTTACTGACAGTGGTTTTCTGAAGTGTTCCTGAGCACATGTGGTGATATCATTTACACACTGATGTTGCTTTTTGATGCAGTGCTGCCTGAGGAATCCAAGGTGTGTAATATCATGGCTTACATGCTGTGATTTCTCCAGATTCTCTGAACCATTTGATTATCTTACGGCGCGTAGATGGTGAAATCCCTAAATTCCTTGCAATAGCTGCTTGAGAAATGTTGTTCTTCAACAATTTGCTCAAGCATTTATTGACAAAGTGGTGACCCTTTAGCGTTGTCTACAATATGTTGTCACGTCCGCTTTTCCTCCATACAAACAGCGTGCCGGCCAAGTCACATGATATATGCCACTTATACACAAAGTTAAGTGAATGCCAGCATACTTGCTCAACAGCCAAACAGGTCAGACTGAGGGTGGCCGTATGAACAACTTTAACACTGTTACAAATATGCGCCGCACTGTAAAGCCACACCAAACAAGAATGACAAACACATTTCGGAGGAAAACATCCGCACCGTAACGCAACATAGACACAACAGAAGAAATACCCACAACTCCTTGCAGCACTAACTCTTCCGGGATACTACAATATGCACCCCCCGCTTCCACCTAACCCCGCCCTCCACCCCCAACCCCTCCCATCTCATTCTTATTTTATTTTAAGATTTATTAGCCTGTGGAAAAATGTAATGTTGATATTTAACTCAGAAGGCTGCAAATAAAAAAGAGGCATTAAATGTTTTATTTAAATTTTATTTATTTTACCATTGATGTTTTTTTGTTTGTTTTTTTGAAAGTTGATTTTGCACTATTAAGTTATAAAAGTATTGCTTGTTCCATATTCAGTGGTAAAGCAAATCATTGTAGC
This sequence comes from Nerophis ophidion, assembly GCF_033978795.1. Lineage (NCBI taxonomy): Eukaryota > Metazoa > Chordata > Actinopteri > Syngnathiformes > Syngnathidae > Nerophis > Nerophis ophidion. The sequence goes on along the minus strand of NC_084633.1, from coordinate 32,607,888 downwards.
AAACTGAGCAATAATTAACAATTTATTCATGCACTTTCTCTGGCTACTTCAAGGCTTGAATGTTTGATTCATTCATTATTGTTATTTTATTTTCAAATGTATTATTAGCCAATATTGAGGGCATGCCTTAAAGGCACTGCCCCCAGCATTCTCCACAACCTGTCGTCACGTCCGCATCTCCTCCACACAAACAGCGCGCAGGCCCACCCGCACAACACATGCGACTATCACACACACACAAGTGAATGCAAGCCACACTTGGTCAACAGCCACACAGGTCACACTGACGGCGGCCGCACAAACAACTTCAACACCGTTACAAATATGTGCCACACTGTGAGCCCACACCAAACAAGAATGACAAACACACCTCGGGAGAACATCCGCACCGTAACATAACATAAACACAACAGAACAAATACCCAGAACCCCCTGCAGCACCAACTCCCCTGGGACGCCACGATATATTTTGATATTTACCTCAGAAGGCTGCAAATAGAAAAGAGGCACTCAATTTGTATTCAAATTTTATTTGATATGCCATTGATATTTTTAAATTATTATTATTATTTGAAACTCGATTTTGCATGTCACTATAAAGCTATACAAGCCTTGCCCGTTCAACACTCAATGCAAAACCCGTTTGGGTCCCCACCAAAAGGTTCATTTGCTCAACCCTTGGCCCGCGGCTTTGTTCAGTTTTAAATGTCTGCCCACTCTGTATTTGAGTTCGACACCCCTGGCTTAGACTCACTCATCACAGTCACCTCAATCTCTGACAAAAGTACCATCTGAAAAAAAATTGCCTTTCTAAAGATAAAAAGAAGGATAACTTTATTGTCATTGTCGATGTCGCTACTACCCGTATCCTGTAGCTCTTTGGAGCCTGCTGTCTTTTCGTTCCTAGTTCCTGTTTGTTGTTTCCCGGTTTCCAGTCCTCCTGTCTCCTAGTTCCTGGTTTGTGTTTTTTTCAGAATTTTTGGACATTAAATTATGTTTTCCTGCACCAAGCCTGCCTTCTCTGCATCTTAGGGTTCGTCACCAACACCTTGTGACAAAGGGATGCATACAGAAAAGTTGAAGGCTGTAGGGCAGTGGTTCTCAAATGGGAGTATGTGTACCCCTGGGGGTACTTGAAGGTATGCTATGGGGTACGTGAGATTTTTTTTAAATATTCTAAAAATAGCAACTATTCAAAAATCTATCCATCCATCCATTTTCTACCGCTTATTCCCCTTTGGGGTCTTGGTGGGGCGCTAGTGCCTATCTCAGATACAATCGTCAAAAACCCTTTATGAATATATTTATTGAATAATACTTTGACAAAATATGAATGTAAGTTCATAAACTGTGAAAAGAAATGCAACAATGCAATATTCAGTGTTGACACACCTAGATTTTTTGTGGACATGTTCCATAAATATTGATGTTAAAAATTTCTTTTTTTGTGAAGAAATGTTTAGAATTAAGTTGATGAATCCAGATGGATCTCTATTACAATCCCCAAAGAGGGCACTTTAAGTTGATGATTACTTCTATGTGTAGAAATATTTATTTATAGTTGAATCACTTGCTTATTTTTCAACAAGTTTTCAGCTATTTTTATATCTTTTTTCCCAAATGGTTCAAGAAAGACCACTACAAATGAGCAATATTTTGCACTGTTATACAATTTAATAAATCAGAAACTGATGACATAGTGCTGTATTTTACTTCTTTATGTCTTTTTTTCAACCCAAAATGCTTTGCTCTGATTAGGGGGTACTTGAAAAGAATCATCACTGAAAAAAGGTTGAGAACCACTGCTCTAGGGGCCACTACGTACTTTTTGTACATTCAAGACCTGAAAACGTCTTATATGCCAGTATTTTTTTTAATTTTGCATGATTTCTTGTCCAGCGCTCTTATTTTTTGTGCCATGTAACTTTTTTCCTGATTGGACAATAATGAAAGTTTTTTGAACAGTTTGTTGACGCAAATGAATGCATTTGTGGGAAACAGCTGAAAAGTCGATAGAAGAAAGGCTCGAACAATGAAATATGAAAAATGATCAGTAATGCATAAAATCAACAATTCCTTTTTCCTGTCATTATTGATTGATTGGGAAGGGAACTTCCAAAAATGTCTGCACGCCGTTTAAACAGGCTTCTTTCTGGACAGGAGCTGGATGCTCTGCTGAAGTGTAAATGAAGGACTGCCCATGGCCTCATCTCGCCTGTTCTCTCTGATCTCACTGTCAGCAGCAGGAGGAGGAGGCTCTCAGGCTCCAACTGATCAGTTACGTAAGCCTCTGACTTTAGGGCTTCACATACAACAGCATCCTTTCGTCCCGCTACACTAAAACAAACGCAACATTCACACACAAAACCGTAAATATCGTCATCTCTTTATTAGCGTCAACCCCTTAACGGTATAATCGTATATGACTGAGCTTTTTTTGTTTTGTTTCTTCACTATTGCAGAACTTGTTGTTGGTCCCTAATCAGACGGCGCCTTGCTCTGCCTTAGCTGCAGCATCACCAAGTTCATCCATTACATAATGCAACAATGCTCTCAGCTAGACCGGCTGCAGCCAGCACGGGGGAACATTTCAAAAGGCAGACATATTTGACAGCAAATAAAAAGTAAAAAATATTCCTCTATTTACCCCAGCAAAAACCCACAGTGAGCATACAATCAAAAGAGCTACAAAAACAGAGCCCCTTTATAGTACTTATATTAACAACACAGGCCGTTTACTACCACTAAATTACACACCTTTTTAACTACCTGATAAATGATATGTAAGTCCTATTATGTGTCCCTCAAAGAACATAATGCACATTTTAATATGATGCACATATTTTAATGTACTATATGCTTATATTCTTCCTTTGAGACTTAATTATTGCAAGCTACGCTTGATCCTGTCTAATTGTGACGGCAAAAGCTGCAATTATGTGTCATCATCTGTAATCCAATTAATTACACAACTGCTTCAGCAACATGATTTTTTAAAATGTCAATAACTAAACAGTCAGACTTGCTAACCTTAAAGACATTGTACTGTGCATTTTTATGTATCATGTATGTATGTATGTCTGTATGTGTATGTATATATGTATGTATGTGTATATATATATATATATATATATATATATATATATATGTGTGTATATCAATCAATCAATCAATCAATCAATGTTTATTTATATAGTCCTCGGAAGAACCCACATATATATATATATATATATATATATATATATATATATATATATATATATATATATATATATATATATATATATATATATGTGTATATCAATCAATCAATCAATCAATGTTTATTTATATAGCCCTAAATCACAAATGTACAAAGGACTGTACAAACCACTACGACATCCTCGGAAGAACCCACATAATATACATACATATATATATATATATATATATATATATATATATATATATTATATATATATATATATATATATATATATATATATATATATATATATATATATATATATATGTATGTATATATATATATATATATATATGTATGTATATGTATATATGTATATATATGTGTATATATATGTATATGTATACTGTATGTATGTATGTATATATATATGTATATATATATACATATATATATATACATACATATTGCTCAAAGGAAGACATGAAACTGCTACAGGACGATACCAAAAAAAGAGAAAAAGCCACCAAAATGGGAGCGCAAGACCAGAACTAAAACACTACACACAGGGAAACCGCAAAAAACTCCAAATAAGTCATAGTGTGATGTGACAGGTGGTGGCAGTACACCTACTTTGAGACAAGAGCTATAGGGATGCATGCTTGGTTATGGTTTAAAGCAGGGATGTTTAACTGGTTTTCATTGAGGGCCACATGGCAGTTGATGGCTGCTATCAGTGGGCCGCTTGTAACAGTGCAGAATGTATGAATTTTCATCTGGATTTCATTACTAATTATATAAATTGTTTTAAGTAGATTGTCGAGTTTACTGTAAAAACTTTACATTTACAAAATTTTACTGTAAGATAGTGTTTTTTTTAGTTTTTCAACATTTTACGGTACATGGAAAAACAGTGCCACTGTATTTTTTGGGGGGGGGGGGGGGTTACGGAAAAAGCTGGCAGCTTAGTTGCCAGAATTTTTGTGTTAAATTTACATTGTTTTCTACAACATTATATTGTTAATGGAAAAACAATACACATTCTTTGTTTATTCTGGTAACTTAGCTGCCAATTTTTCTACCGTAAAAACAAACGTATCGTTTTTTTTTTTTTTTTCCATTTACGGTAATACACCGTTAAAAACAACAACCCTAGATTTTACACTTAAAAATTGGCAGCTCAGTCAACATAATTTTAACTTAATTTTTGTAATGTTCCTGAGGGAACTCTCCTGAAGGAATCAACAAAGTACTATCTATCGCTCTCTCTATCTAAAGAACAACGGATCTAACGAACAATGGATAGTTTGCTGTAAAGTTCAGTATTTTTGTTTGTTTTTGAAAAAAACATGCTTGGAAAGTATAATAATATACTGTAATATTAGTTGGTATATTGGATACTATTAAAGTTTAAAAGGCATGCAATTTCAAGCAGTACATAGTTTTTTTTTCTGTCAAAGTGAAAAAAATCCATTGCATTTAGTGAGAAAATATTAAGTACTTTATTGACACATATCATTTTCAGGTGTTTGCGGACCAGATATAATGATTTTGTGGGCCCCGGGCCTTGAGTTTGACACCTGTGGTTTAAAGTCATATCCAACAATTGTGACAACGACTTTTACTGTCAACTGAGGTTCTTTTTTTAATGATTTCTTCTGGTGGTGTGTCTCCAGATTTTTTCAATGAAAAAATGTGCCTTGAGTCTAAAAGCTGTTGAAAAACACTCACGAAGAATTACACATCCTGTTTATTCCTGTCCGTTTCAACTGGGCCTTGACGTGCTAAAGCCAAGGGCGTAATTTGGTCAACATCGTCGTGATCGTCGCGGAAAAGATAACGCCGACGTCAGCGGTCTCGCTAGTATTGAGTGTCCCACCGCGTTGTTTCCGCTGTTGTATTTTAAAATTACTTACGTCAAAGGCACACCAATGTAGAAATGTGTTATTGATGAGGAAGGAGTCCAAAGTAACAGTTTTAGTGTCTACTGAGCATGAAAAACAGGCACGTAAACAATGGCTTAGTCGGCATGGAAACGGAAGATCCCTTTGTGACTGACTACAACATAATAGAAAATACGACAAATACTGTACTGCAATACATATAAGACATGAATGAGACTTTATTTAGTACAAAAATAAATAAAAAATAGATCAAATTAGTGAAAAAAATAAATAGATTTAAGCGCTAAGTGTCGAGGGATTACTTGTTTGTATTCGCATGTTAGCTTCTCCTCTTAAAACATTTAACAACTTTTTGTAATGTTTTTCATGTATAGAGTGTGATCTCATCCTTAAACCTTTGTAATGTTCAGATGTGAGCCATGTTTGGGTTTGATTTTTGGAGTACCAAGCGAGCAGCCATACTTTGGAGACCACTGATGTGCAAAACCCAAAAGGAGTGAGGTTGGCACATTGTGTAAATGGTAAATAAAAACAAAATCCAATGATTTGCAAATCCCTTGCAACCTATATTCAACTGAGTAGACTGCAAAGACAAGATACTTAACGTTTGAACTGGAAAACGTCGTTTTTTTTGCAAATTTGATGCCTGCAACATGTTTCAAAAAAGCTAGCATAAGTGGCAAAAAAGACTGAGAAAGTTGAGGAATGCTCATCAAACACTTATTTGGAACGTCCCACAGTTGAGCAGGCTAATTGGGAGCAGGTGGGTGCCATGATTGGGTATAAAAGCAGCTTCCATGAAATGCTCAGTCACTCACAAACAAGGATGGGGCGAGGGTCACCACTTTGTGAACAAATGCATGAGCAAATAGTTTAAGAACAACATTTCTCAACCAGCTAATGCAAGGAATTTAGGGATTTCCCCATCTATTGTCCATGATATCATCAAAAGGTTCAGAGATTCTGAAGAAATCACTGCACATTAGCAGCAAGGCTGAAAACTAACATTGTGATAGTATTGTTCATGTTTTTCAGTCAGTACAACTGACTCAAACACATTTCGTGCTGACATAGACGTTAGTTTATGTTGTTCTGTAGCTTCTACAGCTAATACCGAAGCACGCCGATGTTTTACTACGCTAGAAAAATACTTCCTCTGTGTTCACTCCTACAATAACAATGTCGCTACAACTTGGTTATTACACAGGTTACGGAATGTAAATGAAGCACCAAATTTGACCATTTTCGAATGCATTTTTGAAGTGATTAAAAGGTAGAATTGTTAGCTCCCATTAGTTGTATTGCTAGCCACCTAAAACAATCTCTTTTTTTTTTATGTTAGAAAACAAGACAAAAACATTTTGTCTTCTTGTCTCTCATAAGCATTGTGAACGGCAAAATAAAATTTAGAAAAGTGCAGTTCTCCTTTAAGGTCGGGAATAAAGCTTCAAAAGAGCGTCAGGCTCTGTGTGCTACTGTTGGGACGCTACAAGTACTTTTGGCAGCTGGCTGAGTTTGCATTAATTTAGCACCGGAATTAGCCATCGATAGCTTCTTCTAGTAACTACCGTGTAAACCAGCCAATATGGAACCAGGTCTGGGAGCTCATCCTTTCATTCCCCATGTTACCATAAAAGCTTACAGCACTGGTGTCAAACTCAAGGGACGATTTTGGCCACCACATTATTAGGTGGCCCGCGAAAGCCTGGAAATAATATGCATCCTTTCTTACTAAAAATGTTAATCAACTTTCTATTTTCATAGAAAAAAATGTCATATCTTTTAAACTTGATCTATTATTACATTCCAATCATATTTTGTTAAAATCAAAAAGTGTACTTAAATATCGGTTGTAAAGCCAGTTATTAATCAAAATGTGTACTGTAAAAGTTCAAATAAATTTTGGTAAAAAACTGGTAGCTCAATCTCCAAAGTTTTACAGTAAAAAAGGCAAACTTTTTTTTCCCAGTAATACGTCATAAAAATAATGCGACTTCCATTTTATCTGTATATATATATATATATATATATACTATACTGTAAAAAAACATTTTACATTTCACGGTAAAATTTTGGCAACTGAGTTTTTTTCCCGTAAAATCTGCAGGTTTTTTTTCTACATTGTACCAAAAAATAAACCTAAATAATTATGTGATATCATGAAGAAATCAGTGTTAAGATGCCATAACTGTCCCTAAATGAGTTTTTTATACCGTGTAAAAAAAATACAAACATAATTAATAAATGATTGTGTAATAATATCAAGAAATCACTGTTAGACGACATGACTGGCCCTTAAGTAGGTTTTTTTTACAGTGTAAAAAAAATATAAACCTAATTAATAAATAATTGTGTAATAATATCATGAAGAAATCACTGTTAGATGCCATAACTGGCCCTCAATGAGTTTTTACAGTGTAAAAAAAAATAAACCCAAAAAATAATTATGTAATAACATGAATAAATCACCGTTAGACGCCATAACTGCCCCTTAATTATATTTTTTTATAATGTGAAAAAATATAAACCTAATTAATAAATAATTGTGTAATATCATGAAAAGAACACTGTTTGATGCCATAATTGGCCCTCAATTAGTTTTTTTTACAGTGTAAAAAAATTTAAACCTAATTAATAAATAATTGTGTAATATGAATAAATCAATATTAGATGCTATATAACTGGCCCTCAATGATTTTTTTTTTCTTGTAAAAAAACAAAAACAAAACTAATTTATAAATAATGTGTGTAATAATATCAAGAAGAAATCCCTGCTAAGACGCCATAACTGGCACTCAATTAGATTTTTTACATTGTAAAAAAAATACAAACCATCCATCCATCCATCCATTTTCTACCGCTTATTCCCTTTCGGGGTCGCGGGGGGCGCTGGCGCCTATCTCAGCTACAATCGGGCGAAAGGCGGGGTACACCCTGGACAAGTCGCCACCTCATCGCAGGGCCAACACAGATAGACAGACAACATTCACACTCACATTCACACACTAGGGCCAAATTTAGTGTTGCCAATCAACTTATCCCCAGGTGCATGTCTTTGGAAGTGGGAGGAAGCCGGAGTACCCGGAGGGAACCCACGCTTTCACGGGGAGAACATGCAAACTCCACACAGAAAGATCCCGAGCCTGGATTTGAACCCAGGACTGCAGGACCTTCGTATTGTGAGGCAGACGCACTAACCCCTCTTCCACCGTGAAATACAAACCTAATTAATAAATAATTGTGTAATAATATCAAAAAGAAATCACTGTTAAGACACCATAACTGGCCCCTAATGATTTTTGTACGGTGTAAAAAAATATAAACCTAATTAATAATTGTGGAATATTTTTCATGAAGAATTCACTATTAGACGCCATAACTGGCCCTCAACAATTTTTTCTTACATTCTAAAAAATATATAAACCTAATTAATAAATAATTGTGTAACAATCACTAACAAATCACTATTATACACCATAACTGGCCCTCAATGAGTTGTTTTTTTTACAGTGTAAAAAATATACCTAATTAATAATTGTGTAATAATATAAAGATATCACTGTTAGATGGCATAACTGGTCCTCAATTAGTTATTTTTACAGTGTAAAAAAAAAACTTAACAAATAATTGTGTAATAATATCAAGAAGAAATCACTGTTAAGACACCATAACTGGCCCTTAATGATTTTTTTTTTACAGCGTAAAAAAATATAAACCTAATTAATAATTGTGGTATAATATCATGAAGAAATCGCTATTAGACGCCATAAGTGGCTCTCATTTTTTTTACATTGTAAAAAATATATAAACCTAATTAATAAATCATTGTGTGATAATATCATTAAAAAAATCACTGTCATATGCCAAAACTGGCCCTCAACGAGTTTTTTACAATGTAAAAAAAATATATAAACCTAATTAATAAATAATATCATGAAGAAATCACTGTTAGACACTATAACTGGCCCTCAATGAGTTTGTTTTTTTTACAGTGTAAAAACAATATAAACCTAATTAATAAATAATTGTGAAACGATACCATGAAGAAATCACTATCAAACGCCATACCTGGCCCTTAATGAAAATAGTTTGATACCCGTGCCTTTCAGGTTTGAGAACCAAACAATTCAATGTTTATCTCCAGCTAGCAATCAGCCTAAATTTAAGTAGAGCAATTGATTATGTAACCAAAGACAACTTTAGTCTGTACAGCTGTCACAACAATTCATAACACAAATGACTTTGTCCATGTGAAACCCAGCAACTCTGATCTGTAATATTCTTTTGTGATCCGGCAGCGCTAATGAGCTTTCTGGGCCATTTGTATGCGTGAAGTGCTAATAGAAAACAAATGTGTCAAAATGTACTACGCACAGTAGTGAAGTGAAGAATAACATGTGCTCCACGCAGCCTCTCTTCTTGCGTCATCACAAAAAATGCAACGTAGAAAAGGAGTCCCGATGCACCCGATGCACTCAGGAAGACGGCAAAACCACGAAAACAACATGTAGGCACTGAGTCGATACCTTTGCTCTAAAGCAGTAAACTTCATAACAGAAAAAAGTATGAAACCAACCGACATCATAAGCGACGTCCTTTGTGACCTCATAAGGTCTTTCAACGAGGCGCAATTATTCTACACCAGAAAACAAAACAAGTAAAAAAAATGCGTATTTTGTATGAGTATCACTTTTGGAACACAACTTCTATCCACCCATGTCCACTAGGACAGTGTTTTTCAACCACTAAATCCACACTAGATCCAGTCTGGTGTGCCGTGGGAGATTATGTAATTTCACCTATTTGGGGTAAAAATATTTTATCCAAACCAGTAATTATAGTCTGCAAATGATGTGTTGTTAAGTGTCGGTGCTGTCTAGAGATTGGCAGAGTAACAATGTATACTCTTCAATCAATCAATGTTTACTTATATAGCCCTAGAACACAAGTGTCTCAAAGGGCTGCACAAGCCACAACAACATCCTCAGCTCAGATCCCACACCATAGCTCAAGAAAAAACTCATCAATACTCTTCAATAGCAGTAGGTGGCAGCAGGTAGATAATTGCTTTGTAGATGTCGAAACATGGTTTGCTGTGATCCCAATCTGCAGATGACAGAAGGAGGCAGGTTGCAGGTAAAAAGCTATCTAATGCTAAAACCAAAAATAAACAAAAGGTTAGTGCCCCTAAGAAAAGACGTTGAAGCTTAGGGAACAAAACAAAAACTGAACTGGCTGCAAAGTAAACGAAAACTTGAATGCTGGACGACAGCAAAGACTTACAGCGTGTTGAGCAAAGATGGCGTCCACAAAGTAAATTTGAACATGACATGACAATCAAGAATGTCCCCACAAAGAAGGATAGCAACATCTTGAATATTTTTTATTGCTAGAACCAAGCAGGGAATAGCGCTCAAGGAAGACATGAAACTGCTACAGGAAAATACAGACGAAACAGGAGAAGTCACCAAAATAGAAGCGCAAGATAAGAACTAAAACACTACAGACGGGAAAACAGCAAAAAAAAAGTCCAAATAAGTCAGGGGGTGATGTGACAGGTGGTGACAGTACACCTACTTTGAGACAAAAGCTATAGGGATGCTTGTTTGGTTATGGTTTGAAGTCATATCCAACAATTGCGACAACGACTTTTTGCTGTCAACTGAGTTTAATTTTTTAATGATTTCTGCTGGTGGTGTGCGTCCGGAATATTTCAATGAAAACAATTTGCCTTGGCTCACAAAAGGTTGAAAAACACTGTACTAGGACACACGTGTCAAATCTGGACATAATGTGTGTCAATATAGTACTATAATACGTTCCATTTTTAAAGAAAAAATTGAAATTGCATATATTCTTAACTTTAATATTGTTGTATTATCTAATCATGCAACAGACATGATTTTCTTTGCAAAAAAATAAAAGTATCCGCTTGTCACGCTGATTTGTGGGGAGTAGTCACTATTAAAAGTGGCCCTCTTAAAGTAGCAGTACAGTGGAGAAACCAGTTTACTGTATGCTTAACTGTGTTTCCATTAGTGTTGGTACCAAAATAATGTTAATAGTTTTTGGTACTTTTCTAAATAAAGGAGACCACAAAAAATGGCATTATTAGCTTTATTTTAACAAAAAAATCTTACGGTACATTAAACATATGTTTCTTATTGCAAGTTTGTCCTTAAATAAATAGTGAACATACTACACAACTTGTCTTTTACTAGTAAACAAACAAAGGCTCCTAATTTAGCTGCTGACATATGCAGTAACATATTGTGTCATTTTCCATTCTATTATTTTGTCAACATTATTAAGGACAAGTGGTAAAAAATTATCATTAATCTACTTGTTCATTTACTGTTAATATCTGCTTATTTTCTCTTTTAACATCTTCTATCTACACTTCTGTTAAAATATAATAATCACTTATTCTTCTGTTGTTTGATACTTTACATTAGTTTTGGATGATACCACAAATTTGGGTATCAATCCGATACCAAGTAGTTATAGTATCAAACGTTGGTCATATTCAAAGTCCTCATGTGTCTAGGGACAAATTTCCTGAGTTTATAAACATAATATACATTTTACGAAAGAAGATCTTGTGATGCCCAAAAATATCGACATAATCATAGTAGGATCGACAAGATACGCTACTGTACTTGGTATCATTACAGTGGATCTCAGGTGTAGATCCACCAATGGCGTTTGTTTACATTGTGACGCCGGGGAGCTACGGTGTGTAGTGAAGCATGTTTAGCTATTCCTCGTCCTGCAGGGACGAGGAATAGCTAAACTCAAGAAACTCATTTTATTTGTCGCCATGGAGACAAGCATTAGTGATTTAGAAGTAGCTAAAACACTGCCGACTGGGGCTGGACCTTAGCCACTAGCTGGCTAGCCATGTCTTAAAGCACCTCTTCCTGAGGGCAATTTAGTGTTATAACTTGAGCTTTATCTTTAGTTTTTAAGCCAAAATGCGTCCGTTCTCCCTTTTCTGTCTACACACTGTCTGATTGTAAGTACTCTGTGATTGTGCGCTGCCGAACATGCTCATCTGCTTGTAAAACCAGCAATTACATGGCGCAGGGGGCGGACCGGTACTTTTCAGAGGCGGTAAAGTACAAAATATGATTTATTAGTATCGCGGTAGTATACTAATACCGGTATACCGTACAACCCTAGTAGCCATTAGACCATAGGTGTCAATCTCGAGGCCCACCACATTATTTCATGTGGCCCTCAAAAGCCTAGAAATAACATGCGTCAATAAAATGCATAATTTTTTCTTACTGTATATACTAGTTCTTTCACTTTTGACATTAAAAATCATGTACCCCATGCAATTGCATATATTTTAAAATTCAATATTATCAAAATCAATATTTTATATCCAAAAATATTTTTTGTTAATAAAGATAAATACTGTACTTAAATACCTGCTTACTTATGATTTCAAAACAAATTGTCAATCAAATTGTAGACTGTAAAATTGACAATAGACTTTCCGGTTAAATTCCGCCGACTGAGGGTTTTTTTTACCGTAAAATCAACTTCGGTACTATTTTTTTTTCCATCTACAGCAGGGGTAGGGAACCCATGGCTATAGAGCCAGATGTGGCTCTTTTGATGACTGCATCTGGCTCTCAGATAATTCTTAGCTGACATTGCTTAACACAATAAGTAATGAATAATTCCGCTGGTAATCACAATGTTGAAAATAACGTTCAAAAAATAAAACATTCTCATGCATTTTATTCCATTCATCCGTTTTGTACCGCATCTGTTTGGAAATAACAATGTTATTAAAAATAATTAGGGACTTATTATACTCTAAAATGTTGGTCTTACTTTAAAAAATGCATGCATTTAGTTGTATTCAGTGTTAAATATATGATATGGCTCTCACGGAAATACATTTTAAAGTATTTGGCTTTCATGGCTCTCTCAGCCAAAAAGGTTCCCGACCCCTGATCTACAGTAACACACTAAAAAACTAACAAAAAAAAACACTATAAGATTTCACGGTAAAAACAGTGGTATTGTTTTTCCATTCCATTCCATATGTTAAATGTTTGTAAAAAAACAACCCACTGCTTTTACTGTAAAATTCTGGTGACTGAGCGCCCAGTTTTTAAAGTTAAATAAACATTTTTTTTTGCAGTTTATGTAAACAAATACTGTTAGTGTTATATATATATATATATATATATATACATACATTTATTTATTTATTACTCATGGTTAAAAGCAGCCCTCTGAGGGCAACCATAACTGTGATGTGGCCCTCAATGAAAACAAGTTTGACACCCCTGAATTTTAGAAGGAAAAAATTGTCTTCATATATAAGCCGCACCGGACTATATACTACAGATATATGCCGGTACATTCTGAAATTAGATATTTACATAGAATGATTTTGTTAATGTTTATTTACAAATAATCTTAATTGTTTTCAAACGGCCATAAAATGGATGGTCAAACAAAACCAAACAAAACATTTTTCTAATAAGGTTGAAGATGATTATAGGGATTGTTCCTTGTACTTTGTAAACACTTTGGGTAGGAACAGTTTCCTAAAGTGGATCATTTTAGTACATGGTTTGATTTCCTTGCTTAATCCATTCTGCAATTTAGCAGTTAGCAAAGAAAAATCCAAAGTTTAGCCACACCTCTGTTTAAACCGCAGGTATCAAAGCTTGGGGAAAAAAATGTAGCGGTTTGTAGTCCGGGAAATATGGTAGCTAACAACACCCAATGCCAATGCGCGTGCATGTGTTATGTACGTTTGTAGTGTACGTCATTACATCTTAGAAGCCGTAAGAGGGCGGGATATACTGCGTAAAGCACTTTGAAAGGATAGCGCCCTCTAGGCATCTATGTTAACGTTGCAAACATCCCCTTTGTACATACAAGTTTCTGGACATAGACAAATATGTTGACACGCACACAAAGGATTCTCTCTCTCTCTCTCTCTCTGTCATCTGTCATTGCACTGAATCGTCTCTTTCTCAGAGCCATTTGTGCACAATTGTGCCAGTTTGCACATACCCTCCAAATCTGCTAAATATAGAACACAATGGGCTTGATCTACTAAAAGTTTGCCTGTATTAAACACGTGCAAACCTGATAGCGCATGCAAAGCTGACGTATCAAGGTTCTCTGCAGAGGATTGCGCCTCAGAAGTGATAGTATTATAATATGGACAAAAAAAATGTCTTGCAATGTGCATTGTTTTGCACATGGATCATTCTAGACGAAAGAATGTGCTTATAGTTTGCACACGCTGTTTTAGCATGTGTTATTTGGATCTTAGTAGATTAAACCCAATCAGTTTAAGTCTTGTTCATTCCCATTGCAAGTGTGAATGATAATATTTGCATCCTCTCCTCTTGCTTTAAGGGGCCTTCTGATGGTCAGCAATATATTCTGCATACTCACAAAGACAGACATGCTAGATGGATTGTTTGTACTATTTTGCTCATTTTGTAGATCAGCTTGCTTGGCAGCTTTGTCACGGAAGACCATGCTAATTCATGCTCTTGGGTCAGAAACTTAATTTCGATTTCATGTTTATTTCCTTATTTCATTTATTTATTTTTCTTCTTTAATGGTACTTTAATTATTGATAATAGTTTATTGTTTTTATTTAAATAGTTTTGTCATCCTAATTTAGTCAACTATTAGTAAAACATTTTCAGTTATGAGTGTTGCAATTATACAATGCAGGTATTTAATTATATTGTTTCACATTTTAAATTGATATGTTGTTGATACGATACATTCATGTTTGTTGACAATGCCCAGCATGGCTGTACAAGCCAATTCTTGAGTGACAGTCCACGTTGCAGTTAGTGCTAACATGTGGAGAGACCTGCTGTGTGATGGTAGGTGCAGTATGTTTCCTCCTGTCTCTCTTTGCATGGGTTATATATTTTAAAATACATTTTGGTTGGGCTTTTTCTTTCTAGGGGGCTGGTTGTCTCCTGTTTTTCCCGTGCCTTGACGTCGGTAGCTTGTTCCCTGGGTAGCGCACCTTCTCTTTTTTGGGCACGGCGTGGCGCATTGGAAGATTGGTCCTGCCAGCAACCTGAGGGTTCCTGGTTCGATCCCCACCCACTACCAACCTCGACATGTCCGTTGTGTCTTTGAGCAAGACACTTCACCCTTGCTCCTGATGAGTCGTGGCTCAGGCGTTGCATGGCAGCTCCCGCCATCAGTGTGTGAATGTGTGTGTGAATGGGTGAATGTGGAAATAGTGTCAAAGCGCTTTGAGTTTCTTGAAGGTAGAAAAGCGCTATACAAGTATAACTCATTTACCATTTAAATTGGGCTTTCTGGGTGGCCGGGGCCGTACTTCGGCTCTTGCATTTACTGGGAGAAAAATTTATTGTACATGCAAACATACACACACTGTACATACATCCACACACACAGTCACTATACAAACATACATATACACATACTGTACATATACATCCATTGTACAAACATACATATTCACATACTGTAAATATACAGTCACTATACAATCATACATATACACATACTGTACATATTCAAGCATATCCGTGTACCGAAAATGCATAATAAAGAAGGAAAAAAAACATATATAAGTCGCACTGGAGTAAAAGTCGCATTTTTGGGGGAAATTATTTGATATAAACCAACACCAAGAATAGACATTTGAAAGGCAATTTAACATAAAGAATAGTGAACAACAGGCTGAATAAGTGTACGTTATATGACGCATAAATAACCAACTGAGAAGGTGCCTGGTATGTTAACGTAACATATTATGGTAAGAGTCATTCAAATAACTATAACATACAGAACATGCTATACGTTTACCAAACAATCTGTCACTCCTAATTGATAAATCCAATGAAATCTTATATGTCTAGTCTCTTACGTGAATGAGCTAAATAATATTATTTGATATTTTACGGTGATGTGTTAATAATTTCACGTACAAGTCGATCCTGAGTATAAGTCGCACCAAACTATGAAAAAAACAGCAACTTATAGTCCGAAAAATACGGTACATACACTCATGCATACAATCACGTTTCATCAAACATTCGTGGGAATGTGGGTAGAAACGCGGCACACCGCTAAAGCTTAACCTATTTTACCATAACAATCTATAAGGTTAATATAATATGCTCCTCTTTCAAATCCGCCTCTTTATCTGCTTTATTTTGTATTTCAAGTTATCATTACATATATTTATTGTTGCATTTGAAACAATTATGTGGTTGATAATAGAGGTAATTATTGTTATTATTCATGATCAATATTGCTATTTCTATTGGTATTTTTTATTGCTCTATTTGTAGTGCAATAATCTTCATTGTCATTTATGTGTTATTAATATTTATTCCACTAACTGCTCCTTTGCTTTAATTTTTTGTATCCTATTTGGGTAACACTTTAGTATGGGGAACATATTCACCATTAATTAGTTGCTTTTTAAAGTAACAAGGACTTAATTTGGAGTTATTTGGACACCAGGTGAACATATAAGGGTTAGGGTTAGAGATGTCCCATAATATCGGGTGGCCAATAAATGCTTTAAAATGTAACATCAGAAATGATCAGTATTGGTTTCAAAAAGTCAAATCTATTACTTTTTAAAACGCCGCTGTACGGAGTGGTACACGGACGTAGGGAGAAGTACAGAGCGCCAATGAACCTTAAAGGCACTGCCTTTGCGTGCCGGCCCAGTCACATAATATCTACATATTTTCACACACACACGTGAATGCAAGGCTTACTTCGTCAACTGCCATACAGGTCACACTGAGGACGGCCGTATAAACAACTTTAACACTGTTACAAATATGCGCCACACTGTGAACCCACACCAAACAAGAACGACAAACACATCCGCAACTTAACACAACATAAAGACAACAGACCAAATACCCAGAACTGCTTGCAGCACTAACTCTTCCGGGACACTACAACATACACCCCCAACACCGCCTACCTCAACCTCCTCATGCTTTCTCAGGGAGAGCATGTCCCAAATTCCAAGCTGCTGTTTTGAGGCATGTTAAAAAAAAATAATGCACTTTGTGACTTTAATAATAAATATAGCAGTGCCATGTTGGCACTTTTTTGCCATAATTTGAGTTGAAGTTGTTCTCTTATTTTGGAAAACCTTGTTACATTGTTAATGCATCCAGCGGGGCATCACAACAAAATTAGGCATAATAATGTATTAATTCCACGACTGTTTATGTCAGTATCGGTTGATATCGGAATCGGTAATTAAGAGTTGTACAATATCGGGATATCGGCAAAAAAAAACATTATCAGACATCTCTAGTTAGGGTTACTATTTTTTACTATTAGGGTTACTACTACTTATTTTAATTTTCCTGAAGGAACTCTCCTGAAGGAATCAATAAAGTACTATCTACTAATAAGACATAATTCTGAGGTTATTGAGGGAAGATTCTTAGTTAATGGCTTACTGGTTGTATAATGAGACCATGCAGAATAGGGCATTCATAAGTACTTAATAAAGACAATATGTAACTCATTTGCATGTTAATAAGCAACTAATTAATGCTGAATATGTGTTCCCCATACTAAAGTGTTACCCCTATTTGTACGTATCGTATCTGCTGATGCTGTTCTATTGTTTTTGTTGACTTATCCCTATAATTGCCCACTCTATTTGCCTTTTTTTCCCTTTCTTTCTATCTCCTCCTGCTCTGGTCCTACTCTGCCAAACATCAATATAAATCCATTTAATAAAGTCAAATACAAACAAGGCAACAAGAGAAGTATCCCCCACTTCTCGTTTGTAAAGTACATCTGTAAAGCAGATATGGACATACCGTAATATGATTTGCTTGAGTGGCTGCAGGACAAAAAAAAACAACATGTTTTAAAACATGCAAATCCTTATTGGATCAGGCCCACAGAGAAAAAGAAACCGCACACAAAGAGCCGAGGGCACACATTGTCAGTGTAATTTTAGATGCCAGCTAGATCATAAATCCATTTTGCCAAAATCCAAGCGTATTCTTATGTCAGAAAGTGACCAAATTAGCGTTGGCTGCGGTTGAGATGGAAAGGCAGTGGTTCTGAAATTGACACAGACCACAAATCACTTTCGTTGTTTTGTTACGTGACTGACCTTTAGCAAACTTTTTCTATTGAGTTTCCAGATGGATTGGAGAAGCAAACTTTAGTGAAACAAATCATCGGTTCTAGCTTAGGGAAGAACAACAACATGCAAAGACACTAACGCAGTGGTTCTCAACCTTTTTTCAGTGATGTACCCCCTGTGAACATTTTTTTAATTCAAGTACCCCCTAATCAGAGCAAAGCATTTTTGGTTGAAAACAAGAGATAAAGAAGTAAAATACAGCACTATGTCATCAGTTTCTGATTTATTAAATTGTATAACAGTGCAAAATATTGCTCATTTGTAGTGGTCTTTCTTGAACTATTTGGAAAAAAAGATATAAAAATAACTAAAAACTTATTGAAAACAAGTGATTCAATTATATATAAAGATTTCTACACATAGAAGTAAACTTAATGTGCCCTCTTTGGGGATTGTAATAGAGATCCATCTGGATTCATGAACTTAATTCTAAACATTTCTTCACAAAAAAAGAAATCTTTAACATCAATATTTATGGAACATGTCCACAAAATAATCTAGCTGTCAACTCTGAATATTGCATTGTTGCATTTCTTTTCGCAGTTTATGAACTTACATTTATATTTTCTTGAGGTATTAATCAATAAATATATTTATAAAGGATTTTAAAATTGTTGCTATTTTAGAATGTTTTTAAAAAATCTCACGTACCCCTTGGCATACCTTCAAGTACCCCCAGGGGTACGCGCAGGGGCGTCGCCAGACAGATTTGACTGGGGCACGTGCCCTACTGTTGATCTGCAGTGCCCCAGTAAAAATTTCACCAACAAAAAAAAACGCTTCAGAGTTTTAAGTCTACATAACATAGACACCAGCGCACATACTACTTAGTCCCATTAACTTTAAAGTTAAAGGTGAAATTATTCCCTGCATTACATTACAGGTGAGGGGAGCAGTGAGCAGCAGCAGTGAGCAGCAGCAGTGGCCGCGCTCGGGAATCATTTTGGTGATTTAACCCCCAATTCCAACCCTTGATGCTGAGTGCCAAGCAAGGAGGTAATGGGTCCCATTTTTATAGTCTTTGGTTTGACTCAGCCAGGGTTTGAACTATCGACCTACCGATCTCAGGGCAGACATGCTAATAACCACAAGGCCACTGAGCAGGTTTACCTATAGTCAAAACTTTTTGTATGTTTGGGTTTTTCCCTAAAAAAATTTCCCCAAGATGTTGGCCCTGCATCCATCCATACATCCATTTTCTACCGCTTGTCCCTATTGGGGTCACGAAGGGTGCTGGAGCCTATCTCAGCATGCAAAAGGCCGCCTTAACCGAAACTACAACAACCGGCTGCACCCCCACTTACACATTTTGACACACAAATCATCAAGTTTCTTTCTAGAAATACAAGTTACGACAACAAGTTTTCCCAAAATAGATAGGTTGATTGGAAACACGAAAATTGGCCCTAGTGTGTGAGTGTGAATGTTGTCTGCCTATCTGTGTTGGCCCTACGATTAGAAGGCGACTTGTCCAGGGTGTACGACGCCTTCTGCCCGAATGCAGCTGAGAGAGGCTCCAGCACCCCCCGCAACTCCGAAAGGGACAAGCGGTAGAAAATGGATGGATGGATGGACTACATTTTTTATCAACAAATGAATTGACTTCAACATAAAAATCACCAACCATCGACTATCAACAAAAACACAATAATAGCAGCAACTGATAACAATAAACAATAAGCCTATAAAACCATATACCTGCTACACACACACACATACACACACTCTTGTATTTGTTACCTTCTTGAGACATCCGAAAAATGCCCCCCTCCTTTAGGACCACCCTTTCTAGATGTATAAAAGATTCGTTTTTACAACATTAATAATATACATACTATGTGTCATGTTTTGTGGTCACGTTCCGTTTGATTTTGGACTCATTGTGCACGCTTGTTTGTTTTGTCACCATGACAACTCATTAGTTTCACCTGTTATGTGTTCACAACTCACGCACCTGATTTGTTTGGACTCACGCAACTGTCAATCACTACACCACTATTTAAGCCTGTAGTTGCCAGGCAGTCAGCCTGGCAACATCGCCCTCTACACACTCCTGATTGCTCACTTCTTGCCATAGTTTCATGCTTTTTCACGACACAGTAAGTGTAGTTTTGTTTCATATCCTTAGTCTGTTTATGTGTTAGTTTTGTTTGCTTAGCCACGTTTTGAACCTGTGCTGAGAGCGCCTTTTGTTTGTTCCTGCGTTTAGTTTGATCCCCGCCTTGTGAGCGCCCTTGTGTTTGGTACTTTTCTGAATGATTAATTAACCATGTACGGTCCAGTCGATTTGCAGCACGGGAAAAGAAACCACACTATAGTCCATGTCTTGAAACTATGCAGATATAAAAAAGCTTGTGTTGCAATTTCACAAGAAAAAGGTCAAAATTTAATAAGAGAAAGATAGAAATTTGGCAGCATTATAATAAAAGTGGTCATTTTACTCAACCCAAGTCAAAGTTATGCAAGCGAAACCAAACGTTTGTGCAATGTTATGATAAAAGTTGGAAATTTACTCAATAACAGTCGCAATTTAACAAGAAAAGAAAAACATTTTGGCAATACACTGCAAAAACTGAAATATAATTAAGATTAAATATCTCAAATTAAGGGTGATATTTGCTTATTTTCTGTCTGATAAGATAATTCTTCTCACTAAGCAGATGTTTGAGTGTTTCACTTGTTTTAAGGGTTTTGGTCCTAAATGATCTCAGTAAGATATTACAGCTTGTTGCTGAGATGTTATGACCTATATCGAGTAAAACATTTTTTAAAGGAATAATTTCTTACTTCAAGCATGAAAAAAAAATCATGAGGCCGAGCTCATATGATTATGTCAAGATAATGGCACCAGCATTCACTTAATTTAAGAATATTTTTCAACATATTGAGCAAAAACGTCTCATTTGTTTTTCTACCAAGAAAAGTACGCTTGTTATTTGTGAGAATATACTTATTTTATGGTATTTTGGAGTTAATTAAAGTTAGCTAATTTTACTTATTTTGGAAAGTCTTGACATGCCAAATTTTCTTGTTCTCTTAGCATATAATTTTCCTAAATTCAAGTAAAATACCCCTCATTTTTTTCTTTTTTTTTTTAACACTGACTTTTTGCAGTGTAATTTGTGAAAGTCCGGCAGGCTGGATTGAAAAGCTTAACGGGCCACGCGCGGCCCCCGGGCCTTAACTTGCCTAGGTCTGATTTATACCATCGCCTGTAACCTGGAAGTACCCGTATTACTGCTTTGTATACTCTTGGCATTCTCTCCATCAGCTTCTACAGGTTCAACCTGAATTGGGCTTCATTTTACAGGTGTGCTTGAAGCTCATCGAGAGAATACAAAGAGTGTGCGAAAAAGTAATAAGGCCAAAGGGTGGCTCTATTGAACAAACTAGAATATAAAACATGTTTTCAGTTATTTAAACTTTTTTTGTTAAGTACATAACTCCACATGTGTTCATTCATAGTTTTGAAGCCTTCAGTGACAATCTACAATGTAAATCAGACCTGTGCATACTAAGGCCCGTTAAGCTTTTCAATCTGACTCGCCGGACATTCCCAAATAATTTTTTTAGATCTTTAAGATGGAAAGTGTAGCTGCCATTATGATGTGCAGTGATGTTTTCTAAAGACCACAAGTCTTAAACAATACAACATATTTCAATGGTTGGAATCTGCACTTTTGCATGATATTTTAGGGACTAGTGTTGTCTCGATGCCAATATTATTTCAATACTTTTGGGTACTTTTCGATACTTTTCTAAATAAAGGGGACCGGAAAAAAATGCATTATTGGCTTTATTTTAACAAAAGATCTTCGGGTGTGGCGGACCGGTATTTTTCAGAGGCGGTATGGTACCGAATATGATTCATTAGTATTGCGGTACTATATTAATACCCGTATACCGTACAACCCTACTAGTTACTATGGTGATCTACGTCACTGCAGCTCAGACGAGGCACCAAGCAGTGTGGGTGGGGAGCTTTTCCACAGAGTGTTTCCAGAGCCTGAAATGTGGGTGTCAGGGACAGATGCAGAAGGAGATTTTTACAAGAAAGTTCTAAAGTTTAGTGACTTATCAGATTGTAGATGTTTTCTTACCCTTCTTGTCCATATTTCACTGTTTGTTGCATTGTTGTTGCATTTGGCTTGATTGTAAAATATGTCGATGGAGAAGGGCTGTGGCGTTCATATGTTGCCAATATTCAGGGTTTTATCGTTCATAGAAAAATTTTAAATTCCATTCCATTTGTAAGGCTGTCTGTCATAACATTTTTAGCATTCAATCAGACTTTATTGTGAGGTTTTATATTAGTTTTCCCCAAAAACAGATACACCGGCCCTAGACACATTTTTTTCTCTAAATTTGGCCCCCGAGTCAAAATAATTGACCATTCTTGATGTAAATAGTCACGAAAATAAAGAAAACACATTCAATGAGAAGGTGTGTCCACATTTTTGGCCTCTACTGCATGACTTTGGGCAAAATAAAACATTATTACGTGCATTATTTCGGATAAATACGAGGTGACCGTCACTCAATGCACGGTTAATGTTACGTTCATCCGCGTTTTGGGAACCCCCGCTTTTGTAGCTGTTCAATAATGCTTGATTGAATGCTTAAAACGTTATGACAGACCGCCTGAAAAAACGGAATGGAATGAAAAAATATTTTTACTGAATTAGACACCCAGAATGTACATGAAAATAAAGAACATGGGATTTACAATACTAACTATGAAGGATAAAACACTGAATAGTGACAACATATGACCATCACGTCCCCTCTCAATCTACATATTTTACAATTAGAGATGTCCGATAATATCGGACTGCCGATATTATCGGGCGATAAATGCTTTAAAATGTATTATCGGAAATTATCGGTTTCAAAAAGTAAAATTTATAAGTTTTTAAAACGCCGCTGTACGGAGTGGTACATTGACGTAGGTACAGAGCGCCAATAAACCTTAACGGCACTGCCTTTGCGTGCCAGCCCAATCACATTATATCTATGGCTTTTGATGCGTTTGGACCAGATGTTCCTCTGAGGGAATTTAAGTTGGTGGTCAATCCCAAGTTCTTTTGATGACACATAAGCTGATTTTAAATGATAACCCTGAACAAAATAGGTATTTTGCAATTCATTCCAAAGCTTTGGAGAGACTAACCTAAAAAACAACACATTCAATTCGCGTCGCCTACTTGATCTGAAAACACTACGGAAGTGTTGTCTTTTTCAATATGCCAATAGCCCTACCCTTCAGAGCAAATACACATATCTATTGTTTTCCTCAACTGGAGACAGAAAGAGATAGGAAAAAGGAGTATTGCTACTCCTGCATTCCAAGCTCAAGGTAGTCTACAGTGTACCATCGGTCATGAGATAAAGAAAAGATAAAACGAGTACAAGATTGAACACTATCTATTTCAAATATGACTAAAGAAAATGAATAACTTTTAAATATGAATATATGTAGATATCTATCTTTGTCACTTTTCACACAGATAGACAGACAAGTGAATGCAAGGCATACTTGGTCAACAGCCATACAGGTCACACTGAGGGTGGCCATATAAACAACTTTAACACTGTTACAAATATGCGCCACACTGTGTACCCACACCAAACAAGAATGACAAACACATTTCGGGAGATCATTCGCACCGTAACACAACAGAACAAATACAGCAGCACTAACTCTTCTGGGACGCTACAATATACACCCTCCGCTACCCCTCCCCACCTCAAATCCGCCCCCACGCCCCACATGCCAGCCCACCTCAACCTCCTCATGCTCTCTCAGGGAGAGCATGTCCCAAATTCTAAGCTGCTGTTTTGAGGCATGTAAAAAAAAATAATGCACTTTGTGACTTCAATAATAAATATGGCAGCGCCATGTTGGCATTTTTTTTCCATAACTTGAGTTGATTTGTTTTGGAAAACCTTGTTATATTGTTTAATGCATCCAGCGGGGCATCACAGCAAAATTAGGCATAATAATGTTTTAATTCCACAACTGTATATATCGGTATCAGTTGATATCGGAATTGGTAATTAAGAGTTGGACAATATCGGAATATCGGCAAAAATGCCATTATCGGACATCTCTATTTACAATCAAGCGAAACGCAACAAAAATGCAACAAACACAGTAAAGTATGAATGCGAAGGGTAAAAAAAAAAAATACAATCTGACATATCAGGTATATCACCAAGCTTTAGAATTTTGTTGTAAAAATGTCCTTCGCGTCTGTCCCTGTCACCCGCATATCAGGCTGGCCACTCTGGAAACACTCAATGGAAACGCTCCCCACCCACGCTGCTTGGTGCCTCATCTTAGCTGCTGTGACTTAGACTAGTATAGACTAGTATATCATGCAAAAACGTGGATTCCAACCATTGAAATACTTTGTGTATTTCAAGGCCAGACCTGGGCAAATTAAGGCCTGGGGGCCCGCCGGACATTCCCAAATCATTTTTTTAGCTCTTTAAGATGGAAAGTCTGCGATGAGGTGGCGACTTGTCCAGGGTGTAAGCCGCCTTTTGCCCGATTGTAGCTGATATAGGCACCAGCGCCCCCCGCGACCCCAAAGGGAATAAGTGGTAGAAAATGGATGGATGGGTGGAAGATGGAAAATGTAGCTGCCATTATGATGTGCAGTGCCGTTTTCAAATGACCGTAAGTCATGAACAGGCCTGGGCAATTATTTTGACTCAGGGGGGGGCAAATTTAGAGCAAAAAATGTGTCTGGGGGTCGGTATATCTATTTTTAGGAACACTAATACAAAACCTCACAATAATGCCTGATTGAAAGCTAAAAACGTTATGACAGACCACCTGAAAAAACAGAATGGAATTAAAACATGTTTTATAGTTAATATTGTAAATCTCCTTCGCGTCTGTCTCTGACACCCGCATATCAGTCTGGCCGCTGTGGAAACACTTTGTGGAAACGCTCCCCACCCGCACTACTTGGTGACTGGCCTTAGATCAGTGGTTCTCAACCTTTTTTCAATGATGTACCCCCTGTGAAAATTTTTTTAATTCAGTACCCCCTAACCAGAGCAAAGCATTTTTGTTTGAAAAAAAGAGATCAAGAAGTAAAATACAGCACTATGTCATCAGTTTCTGATTTATTAAATTGTATAACAGTGCAAAATATTGCTCATTTGTAGTGGTCTTTCTTGAACTATTTGGAAAAAAAGATATAAAAATAACTAAAAACTTGTTGAAAAATAAACAAGTGATTCAATTATAAATCAAGATTTCTACACATAGAAGTAATCATCAACTTAAAGTGCCCTCTTGGGGGATTGTAATAGACATCCATCTGGATTCATGAACTTATTTCTAAACATTTCTTCACAAAAAAAGAAAACTTTAACATCAATATTTATGGAACATGTCCACAAAAAAATCTAGCTGTCAACACTGAATATTGCATTGTAGCATTTCTTTTCACAGTTTATGAACTTACATTCATATTTTGTTGAAGTATTATTCAATGAATACATCAATAAAGGATTTTGGAATTCTTGCTATTTTTAGAATATTTAAAAAAAATCTCACGTACCCCTTGGCATACCTTCAAGTACCCCCAGGGTAAGGCGTACCCCCATTTGAGAACCACTGACTTAGATGACCAAAGTAACTAATTAGATTACCATAGTAACTGGGGGTGTGGGAAAAAATCAATTCGAATTTGAATCGCAATTCTCACATTGTGCGATTCAGAATCGATTCTCATTTTTAAAAAATCAATTTTTTATCCATCCATCCATTTTCTACTGCTTATTTCCTTTGGGGTCACGGGGGGCGCGGGTGCCTATCTCAGCTACAATCGGGCGGAAAACGGTGTGCACCCTGTACAAGTCATCACCTCATCGCAGGGCCAACACAGATAGACAGACAACATTCACCCTCACATTCACACACTAGGGCCAATTTAGTGTTGCCAATCAACTTATCCCCAGGTGCATGTCTTTGGAGGTGGGAGTTTATTTTTTTTATCAATCCAACAAAACAATACACACCAATATCATAACGATGCAATCCAATTCCAAAACCAAACCTGACCCAGCAACACTCAGAACTGCAATAAACAGAGCAATTGAGAGGAGACACAAACACAAAACAAAAATGAATATTATCAACAACAGTATCAATATTAGTTATAATTTCAGCATAGCAGTGATTAAAAATCCCTCATTTACATTATCATTAGACATTTATAAAAATAAAAAAAAGAACAATAGTGTCACAGTGGCTTACACTTGCATCCCATCTCATAAGCTTGACAACACACTGTGTCCAATATTTTAATAATAAGACATATTTTTGGTTCGTTTAATAGTTAAAACAAATTTACATTATTGCAATCAGTTGATAAAACATTGTCCTTTACAATTATAAAATCTTTTTACAAAAATCTACTACTCCGCTTGCATGTCAGCAGACTGGGGTAGATCCTGCGGAAATCCTATGTATTGAATGAATACAGAATCCTTTTAAACCGGGAAAAAGTCGTTTTTGAATCGAGAATCGTGTTGAATTGAAAAAAAATCGATTTTGAATTGAATCGTGGGACACCCAAAGATTCGCAGCCCTAATAGTAACCAATTAGATGAGCATAGTAACTAATTAGATGCCCATAGTAACTAGTATGTCATGCAAAAGCCCAGTTTTCAACCAATGAAATACTTTGTATAGTTCAATACTTACGGTAATGTGAAAACAAGAGTGCACATCATAATGGCAGCTACAGTTTCCGTCTTAAAGATCTAAAAAAAATTATTTGGAAACATCCAGCGAGCCAGATTGAAAAGCTTAACGGGCCGCATGTGGCCCCCGGGCCTTAACTTGCCCTGGTCTGAGCTACAGACTGATCATCCTTCATTCCTTCAACCTCTGTTGTCTGTTTTTTTTTTAAATGTTTATCGCAGACTATCACCCTCCATTTAATCGTAGTGGCAAAAATCGCGATCCAATTCCATCAATTGTGCAGCCTTACCACAGATGCATGATGGGAGAGTACTGCGTGTATTTCAAAGAGTGTGTATATTATGCTGCAAGCAGAGTGCAACACGGCTTACAAAAAGACTGATCAATCTAGTTGATGCGGTAATGAATCATTCATGACAAACACAGCCGGCGACTTCCTCTCTGGGCTTATCAGCGGCATCAATGTGATATCACGTCATGATATCTTGAAATCATATTAGTAAGGATCACGCATTAAGTTAGATAAATGCCACACTCTGGCAAATCCGGCATTTATGCAGTACTAATCCCGGAGTCTATATTTAGTTGTTTTTTTTCCATTTTACTGTAATTCACTTTGACATCATTTTACAGATGTCACTATCTGTTATTATTGTTGAATAAACTGACTCTAGATAACAATCTCTTCTGCTTTATGTGTTCTATCAGTCCACCTCTTTGTGTCCATTCCCTGGCGTTCAACAATTGCTCCCAATTACTCACTAGCTTATTGGGCACTTCACCATTTGATCATTATTGCATCTTTAATTGATGTATAATTTGGCTGCTGATGTAGGTGGCGAAAAAGTTAGATACAGATATGAGTTTCTTGATGCTTATTCGATACCACAAAAGAATCAAAACTCAACCCATTCACCACTTTACTACATTTATTTTAGGGCTGTCAACTTTAACGCATTAATGCATGTGAGAAATAAAAAGAAATGTTTGCGTTATCAAATATGGTAAAAGGGTTGTACTTGTATATCAAGCTCGGCGATATGGCCTTTTTTTAATATCTTGTTATTTTTAGGCCATATCACGATACACAATATACATCTTGATATTTTGCCTTAGCCTTGAATGAACACTTGATACATATAATCACAGCAGTATCATGATTCTATGTGTCTATATTAAAACATTCTTCTTCATACTTCATTAATATATGCTCATTTTAAACTTTCATGCAGAGAGGGAAATCCCAACTAAGTCATTTGACCAAAACTGTATTTATTAAACAGTTATTAAGCAGTGGCACCAACATTGTCCTTTCCAAACAGAAATTGCAAGATTGTCAGAGACATTTTAAAACAAGCTATTAGTGCACTTGACATATCAAAACACTAAATTAAAGTGCACTTTTTGTACAAATAAATAAAGTGCACTTTTGTGCATGATGTCACACAAGATATTTCAATAACTGTCAAATAACAATGAGCTTCATAATAGGAAATCAAATCGCTATGTTTTAGGTTAAGCAGACGTTATCACCTTATGTTGTTGACTAATTTTTTTCATGCGGTGTTGATGTGGAAATGGTTGCCTCGGCATTTGGTTGGTTTAGCACCAAACTGCGATGTTGACATGTGGAGTACGCACTCTTCATTCTCAAGTAGGTGACTTTTCAAATGATGCTACATATTAGCAGTAATGCTACTTTTTGTAGCGACGCTTTTGCCCCACACTTGACAAATTACGGTTGTCCGTCGACATATTCCCACTTGAACTCAAACCACCGCCAGACCATGGACCCCCTGCTGTTTGTCTTGGGAATTAATTCTTCCTTCATTTGGTACCAGATTCGCACCTTCTTTCTCTCGTATTAGCACTGGCACCACAGCTAACGTTACCCATGCTGCTACCTCTCTGCTCCGCAAGGGCGTATACGTATGTGACGTACGTAAGACGGTGCGCTTGCTGTCTGTGAGGAGAGACAAGAGCGAGAAGAGCCTGTAGTGTAATGCCAGCAGATAAAAGCAGCTGCGTGAGAATGTATACTCGAATATCACGATATAGTCATTTTCTATATCGCATGGAGACAAACCCGCGATATATCGAGTATATGGATATATATCGCCCAGCCCTACTTGTATGGTGCTTTTCTACCTTTTTTTAAGGAACTCAAAGCGCTTTGACACTATTTCCACATTCACCCACTCACACACACATTCACACACTGATAGCGGGAGCTGCCATGCAAGGCGCTAACCAGGCCCCATCAGGAGCAAGGGTTTATTAATGAAGATGAACCACTTTTGGGTTAAGGCTGAAGACACTCGCATTTGTTACAGTCTGTGATTGCGAAGAGGGGCGATCCATTTCCTTTCAAAACAGAACTTTGGCTAAAACTAAGTTAATTTGTTGGTATGGCAGCGACAAACGTTTTTATCATCACCGCACATTGAGTTTAAAATATCATCTTTAAAGTGAAACACGTTCTCAAGGTTCGCAACTTATTTTGTAAACAGCTACTAACAACAAATCTAGTGACTTTTCTTGGGGATATTGGAGACTTTTTGTCACGTCTGTGTCGAATGTTTATGCGCGGATCGTTCTTCCAAGATGCAGCAGGAACTCCGGAGGCAAGGTGCAGGTAAGGAAATTATTTATTCCTCATAAATCAGGGGTAGGGAATCTTTGGCTCTAGAGCAGTGGTTCTTAACCAGGGTTCGATCGAACCCTAGGGGTTCGGTGAGTCGACCTCAGGGGTTCGGCGGAGATCAAAACACACCCGACTCTTTGTGTAAATACAAACTTCTCCCTGTTGGTATATTACGGATACGGCAACAGCTGATTGATTTGCAGGTGTGTAATTTGTTGTGAGTTTATAAACTGTCTTGGTTTTTTTGTTTGAACAAGGTGATGTCCATGCACGGTTCATTTTGTGCACTGGTAAAAAAAACATGGTAACACTTTAGTATGGAGGACATATTCACCATTACTTAGTTGCTTACTAACATGCAAATTAGTAACATATTGGCTCTTAACTTGTCATTATTAAGTACTTATTAATGCCTTATTCAGCATAGCCTTATTATAACTCTAACCCTGACCCCAACCCTAACCAAAAACACTAACACTGACCCTAACCCTAACCAAATAACTCTCAAATAATACTCTCTTTCTATGCCACATCAATGTGGAATGCACTCCCGACAGGTATAAAAGTAAGTGCATCTCTATATTCCTTCAAAACCGCTCTAAAACAACACCTCCAGGCAACTTCAACACTTTACTAATACCCTCCTCCATTCACATCCCATCTCCCCGGATTATAAACAACTCAAATGTACTTCTAATGTATATACTTGTTCTTATGCTATCTGAACTCACTATGTTCTCTGCTGGCTGTACATATCCTACTAAATAAGACCTACACTGTTTCAATGTCCACATTTCTCTGTTGATGCAATTGTTGATGACTGAAGTACTGATATCAACCAAAGCTCCTCATCCCAGCCCCCGGATTGTAAATAATGTAAATAATTCAATGTATATACTATGATGATTAACTTGTGTGATGACTGTATTATGTTGATAGTATATATTTGTACCATGAATTGATTAACGTGGACCCCGACTTAAACAAGTTGAAAAACGTATTCGGGTGTTACCATTTAGTGGTCAATTGTACGGAATATGTACTGAACTGTGCAATCTACTAATATATGTACTGTACTGTGCAATCTACTAATAAAAGTATCAATCAAAAAACTCTAAATTAAGTCTTTATTACTTAAAATATGTTCCCCTAGTGCCCAAATAACTCTAAATTAAGTCTTTGTTACTAAATATGTTCCCCATACTAAAATGTTACCAAAAACATATAACTTTGTCTTGAATTTGAAAAAAAAAAAAAAAAAAAAATTATTTTTCACTAAAGAAGGGTTCGGTGAATGCGAATATGAAACTGGTGGGGTTCGGTACCTCCAACAAGGTTAAAAACCACTGGACTAGAGCCAGTTGTGGCTGTACAGATGACTCCACCTGGCTCTCAGATAAATCTTAGCTGACACTACTTAACACGATAAGTAATGAATAATTCCACTGGTAATCACAGTGTTAAAAATAACGTTCAAAATATAAAACATTCTCATTCATTTTAATCCATCCATCCGGTTTTTTTACCACACCTGTTCAAGAAGTCGTATTAATAGTAAGAAATATTTTAATTATTATTTTTTATCATCAGAATAACAATGTTATTAAAAAGAATCAGAGACTTATTATACTCCAAAAATGTTGGTCTTACTTAAAAATGCACACATTTAGTTATTCAGTGTTAAAAAAAAAAATCATATGGCTCTCAAGGAAATACATTTTTAAATATTTGTCTTTCATGCCTCTCTCAGTCAAAAAGGTTCTCGACCCCTGTCATAAACCATTAAAATACAAAAAGACAGAAAAGTGTGCTGATAGCTTGGGAGCTATACCGAAGCTTAGCACATGAACAAAACTCAAGAAACATAGACTTACTCAACATAACGTGTTGCATAAGCAAACAAGAAAACCAGACTGAGTGTGGCGAAAAACAGGAATAAGTAGCTCACTGGTTAGTGCCCAGGAGCAGGTGAGTGTCCCAAACACTAATCAGAGGCAGGTGAAAACAATCTCCAGCCATGGCAACTAAAAACACAAACCCAGAGGTGTTCAAAACAGGAACTGAGGGAGTCAAAAACTAAACAAACATGATCCGGTTAGCGGATCATGACACTTTCTCGTGTATTGGAGACTGTTAAAGCAAGCAGTTGTCACCATCCTCAGAGAGACGTAATGCTGCTGCCGGTGTTCTGGCTACATGCGAGCATTAATGCCAGCTACACCCACAACAAGCAGAGGAGAACGCTACGCTGGCAAAGTTTACTGTTTCAATGTTGTCAACCAAAGTAGGACAGTTAGGTTAAACATATGCCACCGCATGTACATCCAACATCTGTGAAGACCAAGTTCTGCAAGATGTCATTCATTTCACCACAGGCGATTCGTCGTACTGATTGATTGATTTAAACTTTTATTATTAGATTGCACAGTACAGTACATATTCCGTACATTTGACCACTAAATGGTAACACCCAAATATTTTTTTCAATTTGTTTAAGTCGAGGTCCACGTTAATCAATTCATGGTACAAATATATACTATGAGCATAATACAGTCATCACACAAATTAATCATCAGACTATATATATTACATTATTTACAATCCGGGGGCTGGGGCGGGGGTGTTAGGTTGTGTTGATATCAGCACTTCAGTCATCAACAATTATATCATCTGAGAAATGGACATTGAAACAATGTAGGTCTGACTTCCTAGGATATGTACAGTGAGCGGTGAACATTATGAATTCAGAAAGCATAAGAAGAAGTATATA
Organism: Nerophis ophidion; assembly: GCF_033978795.1. Lineage (NCBI taxonomy): Eukaryota > Metazoa > Chordata > Actinopteri > Syngnathiformes > Syngnathidae > Nerophis > Nerophis ophidion. The sequence continues at coordinate 32,575,478 of NC_084633.1, read as the reverse complement.
CATTTGATTATTTACATTTGATGATTATTTAAAATCCAGGGAGGTTTGATTGATTGAAACTTTTATTAGTAGATTGCGCAGTACAGTACATATTCCGTACAATTGACCACTAAATGGTAACACCCGAATAAGTTTTTCAACTTGTTTAAGTCGGGGTCCTTCCGTCCATCCATTTTCTATCGTACCAACGGTACGACACAAACAAGAGCCTCAACTTGCAACTACAGATTAAATGTGAATTTATTTTGCTTCCAGGAGAACGTCGGACATCTGTAAGTAATCACAACGAGCTGGGGTCACCTCAGACCCAAAGAAAAGATCAGCATTGTCATCTGAAAAAGGTTAACAAGCTTGTTTGTTTCAAAAACTGTTTAAACTAAAGAATAGTACATGGTGCACTATGATACATTGTTTATAAGTGTTTGTGTTTACTACATTATCGATTAGTAACTACCTTGTTTGCAACATAATTGCAAACTGCAAAGATTTTCAAAATGTGATTACAATTTTTGCTATTCCTATTTTCACCAAGTTTTGAGCAAATCTAGGACCTGCAGTTCAGTAAAACATTTAAAAATTGTTCCTGTATGCCGGGGTGTCAAACTCATTTTAGCTAAGGGGCCGCGTGGAGGAAAATTTGTGCACACGCGTGCCGGACTATTAAAATCATGGCATTAAAACTAAAAAATAAAGACGAATTGAGATTGTTTTCTTTGTCTTACTTTGCCCAAAAATAGAACAAGCACATTCTGAAAATATTACAATAAAAATATAGAAAAAAATACCAGCAGCAAATACCACTTATGGACGTGATCAAGGTTGAGTTGGACGAGGCCTGAAATCATGATCATAATTAAAGACAAAATATTTTTTTTAATTTACTTTCCTAAATATTTAAAATAATTCCTATTCTCTTCATGTCATTGTATGCTCTTCCAGTGCTGTTGTTTTTAGTTTTAGTTTGTATCCAATCAGAATCCAGCTAGCTAATGTTGCCATGCTCTACCAAATCTGCCAGGGGCCTTCTGAATCAGCAATTCGGGCATCTATGCGCTGTAAATGAACGGACACAAACTTTTGATAGACAGTTGCGATAGCCAATCAGATCACGAGTTGTTGTCAGTAAGGCCTTCTAGCTTACCTCATGTTGAACGTGACATTTACCCGTCCTGTGATTGGATGCTCACCACGACCGTTAGCGGAGGAATTTGAGAACTAATAGAGTTGAGAGACAGTTGCAAAAGCCAAGTTGTTGACAGTAGCTCTTCGAGGTAGCCTGATGTTAACGAGACTGTGATTGGATCCTCACTTGTCATTCCAAAGTGAGTATCCATTTACAACTTTAAATTTAACAAGAGGCAGGAAGTGTTGCACCGTAGCCAGACCGGGATATCAGGGAAGGAGAACAAAACTTTTATATTTGCAAGGGCATTTTCAAGAAGGATTAGGTCTCTGCTTTTTGCAGATGATGTGGTCCTGATGGCTTCATCTGGCCGGGATCTTCAGCTCTCACTGGATCGGTTCGCAGCCGAGTGTGAAGCGACCGGAATGAGAATCAGCACCTGCAAGTCCGAGTCCATGGTTCTCGCCCGGAAAAGGGTGGAGTGCCATTTTCGGGTTGGGGAGGAGACCCTGCCCCAATTGGAGGAGTTCAAGTACCTCTGAGTCTTGTTCACGAGTGGGGGAAGAGTGGATCGTGAGATCGACAGGCGGCTCGGTGCGGCGTCTTCAGTAATGCGGACGCTGTATCGATCTGTTGTGGTGAAGAAGGAGCTGAGCCGGAAGGCAAAGCTCTCAATTTACCAGTTGATCTACGTTCCCATCCTCACCTATGGTCATGACCTGTGGGACATGACCGAAAGGATAAGATCACGGTACAAGCGGCCGAAATGAGTTTCCTCCGCCGTGTGGCGGGGCTCTCCCTTAGAGATAGGGTGAGATGCTCTGCCATCCGGGAGGAACTCAAAGCAAAGCCTCTGCTCCTCCACATCGAGAGGAGCCAGATGAGGTGGTTCGGGCATCTGGTCAGGATGCCACCCGAACGCCTCCCTAGGGAGGTGTTTAGGGCACGTCCAACCAGTAGGAGGCCACGGGGAAGACCCAGGACACGTTGGGAAGACTGTCTCCCGACTGGCCTGGGAACGCCTCGGGATCCCCCGGGAAGAGCTGGACGAAGTGGCTGGGGAGAGGGAAGTCTGGGCTTCCCTGCTTAGGCTGCTGCGACCTCGGATGAGCGGAAGAAGATGGATGGATTTTCAAGAAGGATATTAAAAGAGAAACTACATCTTGTGAGACGATCTCGGCCAATCCCCGGAAGATTCTCTTCCTGGTTCAATAACCCCCACTATCTTGCCTCTAATTGGCCTGTCCCTAACCAATCGTGACTTATCATAGTAAACAACCAACCAATCATGGATGTTATTATACGTGCAAGCCCGTCTTGGAAGGAGGAAGGGGTTTAGTAGCCCATGGAGGGGAAGCGGGGGAGAACAAGGAACACGACAAATAAGCGGCATTTGGTCATTTTTACGTGAAATAAATAATATCGATCCATCCATCCATCCATTTCCTACCGCTTATTCCCTTTGGGTTCGCGGGGGGCGCTGGCGCCTATCTCAGCTACAATCGGGCGGAAAGCGGGGTACACCCTGGACAAGTCGCCACCTCATCGCAGGGCCAACACAGATAGACAGACAACATTCACACTCACATTCACACACTAGGGACAATTTAGTGTTGCCAATCAACCTATAATCAGGTGCATGTCTTTGGAAGTGGGAGGAAGCCAGAGTACCCGGGGGTAACCCATGCATTCACGGGGAGAACATGCAAACTCCACACAGCCCGGGATTAAACCCTGACTACTCAGGACCTTCGTATTGTGAGGCAGACGCACTAACCCCTCTGCCACCTTGAAGCCCAATGATATCGATATATTTTTTATTTCCTTAATTCCTATCTAGTTTAAAAATATATCGATATATCTTACAAACTTGATAAATCGCCCAGCCATACAATTATTGACAAAATATCAAGTACTTTATTGACATATATCATTTCCAGGTGTTTGCGGGCCAGATCTGGCCCCCGGGCCTTAAATTTGACACCTGCGCACTAGATAGAGCCGGCACACTACAAGTGGCATCCGTACCAAAGTTTTAGAATCCCTGGTCCAAATTTAGTGATTTTTAACCCGGACCTGTGCTAATCTGGTATACATGCTTATAACAAATTATGTCTTTATTGCATGTTCTCAAATAGATTAAAAAGTTGTAATTTTTGTGTTTACTAATGTTTTTTACTACTCGTTGTGGCTTGTGCAGCCCTTTGAGACATTTGTGATTTAGGGCTATGTAAGTAAACTTTGATTGATTGATTGATTGATTGATTGATTGATTGATTGATTGATTGATTGATTGATTGATTGATTGATTGATTGATTGATGATTCTATATACATGTTTTGGTTTCATTGAGGTTTATTCTCGTTAGTTTTTTTTTCAAGAAAAAAGCCAGTTTGGTACTATCCCCATTTGAAGTTTGCCTTGTAATTTTTTTTGTAATTTTTGCACTTGAAAATAATTATTTGGCTATTTATTCATTTTAGTGCAAAACATGTATCAAATTAAATTAAAATGTCGAATTAATTTTAAAAAAAGTATAGAAGTCCATCCATCCATCCATCCATTTTCTACCGCTTATTCCCTTTCGGGGTCGCGGGGGGCGCTGGCGCCTATCTCAGCTACAATCGGGCGGAAGGCGGGGTACACCCTGGACAAGTCGCCACCTCATCGCAGGGCCAACACAGATAGACAGACAACATTCACACTCACATTCACACACTAGGGCCAATTGAGTGTTGCCAATCAACCTATCCCCAGGTGCATGTCTTTGGAAGTGGGAGGAAGCCGGAGTACCCGGAGGGAACCCACGCATTCACGGGGAGAACATGCAAACTCCACACAGAAAGATCCCGAGCCTGGATTTGAACCCAGGACTGCAGGACCTTCGTATTGTGAGGCAGACGCACTAACCCCTCTGCCACCGTGAAGCCCTAGATCAGGGGTGCCCAAACTTTTTCCAGCAAGAAAAGTTGAAGGCTCTAGGGGCCACTTTGTACTTTTTTGTACATCCAAAACCCAAAAACATCTTATATGCCAGTTATTTTTTTTTTCTTTATTTTGCATGATTTCCTGTCCAGCGCTCTTATTTTTTGTTCCACGTCCTTTTTTTCCTCCATTTGCCAGCTGAGCGCTGACGCCGTCACCTGTCCCTGGTTACCAATCAGGATGCTTTGGGGGACTGGATAATCTTTCCTTGTACCTTTGCACTTAAAACGTCTCTTGTCCATTTGTACACCTGCCTTTCTCTGGTAAAGAAGACTTATTTTCTGCACTTGCCTGCCGCCTCTGCATCCCGGAGGGCCTAACGTAACAAAAACTAATACAATGTAGTTGAATCGATTATTCTTAATACGATTCTTTATCAATATTAGTATGATTATTACATTATAAGGCTTAGCACACACAAAATCCTACCATTACCATTCTTTTCTGCACTTGCCTGCCGTCTCTGCATTCCGGAGTGCCAAACGTAACAAAAACGAATGCAATGTAGTTGTATCAATTAGTCTTAATACTATTCTTTATCAATATTAGTATGATTGTTACATTACAGGGCAGCACGGTGGAAGAGGGGTTAGTGTGTCTGCCTCACAATACAAAGGTCCGAAACAGTCCTGGGGTTCAATTCCGGGCTCGGGACCTTTCTGTGTGGAGTTTGCATGTTCTCCCCGTGACTGTGTGGGTTCCCTCCGGGTATTCAGGCTTTCTCCCACTTCCAAAGACATGCACCTGGGGATAGGTTGATTGGCAACACTAAATTGGCCCTAGTGTGTGAATGTGAGTGTGAATGTTGTCTGTCTATCTGTGTTGGCCCTGCGATGAGGTGGCGACTTGTCCAGGGTGTACGCCGCCTTCTGCCCGATTGTAGCTGAGATAGGCACCAGCGGCCCCCACACTCAAAATCTTACCATTACCAGTCTTTTCTGCACTTGCCTGCTGTCTCTGCATCCTGGAGTGCATACATAAAATGAAACGTAACAAAAAGCTAGTACAATGTAGGTCAATCAATTATTCATCTTATAATTAGTCTTTATCGATACTTATTGTTATTAAAGTCGTTGTAGCTTGTGCAGCCCTTTGAGACACTTGGGGTATATAAGTAAACATTGATTGATTGACATTGAATATTTAGCTTTCGCAAACTCAAAATCTTACCATATCTTGCAAGAAATGTGTGCATACGTTCATCAAACACAGGTCAACAGGAATTTAGGTTTTCAGGTCCCATTGTGGGGGAATTTGGTCTGGTTCGATTTTTTCCTAAGCACAAATTACAATTTGTCGGTGTCGCAGGCCAATTAAAAACGGGCTGCGGGCCGCAAATGGCCCCCAGGCCACACTTTGGACACCACTGACATAAATGGGGGGAAAAAGTGTGGAGAAAAAATTAAATAAATTATTCAAAACCAAATCTGCTTACGGTCCCATTTTTGCCAGGGGGCGGCCCTGTTGACAAATTGTCAACACACCGAACAGGAAGTCATTGTGTGAGGGTTTTACCGTATAGACCACAAACAACGCTGTTGTTGTTATAAAACGTGCTTTTTTTTTCTTTTGGCTTTCAAAATGTGCGTGGAATACGTACTGTGTGTGTAAACGCGTACTTTGATTTGAAAATAATGCTTCGTTCCGATCGCACAAAATGACAACCGGGGCTGTTGCGTCACTCACAGCCGCTGACGTCATCGTGTCCGTTAATAATCTGCACTAGCTCGATATCGCGGCTGATCACAAAGAGTTCGGACCACCCGGTACCGCCCGGGATGTATAGTCCGAGGACCGCAGTGTGGATGCTTAGAAGGAACCCACGCACACGCATCGCATCCACGCACTCATCCCTTCTCCGCCCTTTTTTTCTTCCTCCGCACTCCTTACCTCTCGGATGGACGTCGACTCGGATATCAATCCATGATCCTCGCCTTCCTCCCGGCGTCTCCCACGGAACCGAATCGGGTTTTATTTCCCGCACCCGCGGAGCAATCAGGTGGAGAAACCGAGCCTCTCCGACTCTCCTTCTCGCGTCTTCTCCCTCGTCCCCCCACCCCCCCACGCTTCGCGCGTGATCAAATATGCGCTAGAACGCCAGCCTGTTGTGTTTCCGGGCGTCCTCCGGCAGCACAACACAACACAACACAACGCAACACGGCGGCACTCGCGTAATGTGTCCACGCACAACAACGCACGCACGCACAGGCGCAGAGCGGCACCGCTCGGAGTCATTTAAAGAGATAGGATGGGAGGCAGCTGTGCCCACTGCCTCACTCCCGCCTGCTCCTTATGTAACCCGAGCGTGGTGGTGATGATGGAGCTCCACGCAGTCCAGACGGACACGACTCCCGACATGCACGCCATATGTCTGCGACTGCACGGGGCCTGATGGAAAGGGGGCGAGGGGCAGGTGGCTTCGTGTGGCCCTAAACGAGATTTTGCATGTGGGCCCCATTTTGTGAAGGCCCTATTATGCTTTGTTCAGGTGGGCGGTATAGCTCAAGTGGCCCTAAATATTTTGCATGTGGGCCCCATTTTGTGAAGGCCCTATTATGCTTTGTTTAGTTGGGCGGTACAGCTCGGTTGGTAGAGTGGCCGTGCCAGCAACTTGAGGGTTCCAGGTTCGATCCCTGCCTCCACCATCCTAGTCACTGTGGCGTGCATATGATGGGCAGGTGGCCCTAAACAAGATTTTGCATGTGTGCCCTATTTTGTGAAGGCCCTATTATGCTTTGTTTAGATGGGCGTTATAGCTCGGTTGGTAGAGTGGCCGTGCTAGCAACTTGAGGGTTCCAGGTTCGATCCCCGCTTCCGCTATCCTAGTCACTGTGCCGTGCATATAATGGAAAGGGGGTGAGGGGCAGGTGGCCCTAAACAAGATTTTGCATGTGTGCCCCATTTTGTGAAGGCCCTATTATGCTTAGTTTAGCTCGGTTGGTAGAGTGGCCGTGCCAGCAACTTGAGGGTTCCGACTTCAATGATTACCTCTCAAAACACCATCATTTATGTCACCACATGACCATTATTGGAGAAATACTATACAGAAACACATTAAAGCACCACTGGGCATTCAAACGCATCAACAGTGTACAAAACAGCTTATTTTTTGCGCATTTAAAAATCAACTAAAAAACAAAGTACAAAGTGGACCCGCCATTGCTGGAAAAAGTTTGGACACCCCTGATTCATGTGAAATGACTATCTACAGCACCCCCACGACCCCAAAAGGGACAAGCAGTAGAAAATGGATGGATGGATGGATGGATGAATGCATCAGTAATTATAACATATCTTATGTGGTACTGTCAAAATTCCATCCATTTGCTACCGCTTGTCCCGTTCAGGGTCGTTGGGGGTGCTGCAGCCTATATCTGGGCAACTCTTAGAAAGCGACTTGAAGATGATGTGTAAAACATCATCTATGCAACATTTTGACCAATTAACCATCATTACAAGTTATGTAGAACACAAGGAAGTGTTTTTAAATTTAGGAAAAAAATCCTAATATGACCGCTTTAATGCGAATTATAACCCGGTGCGCCTTTTTGGTGAAAATAGACCTGAATAGACCCGCTCATGCGCCTTATAATCCAATGCGCCCTATGGTCCAGAAAATACAGTAATACTAACCGTCGGGAGTTGTATTTAGGTTTATTATTGTAGTGTGTATCATTACATCCCTAGTGCAAGGTAAGGGCTGTCATTAGTGGAAAATAATAAACATAATACTGTAATAAATCATGATTATAATACTTATTATTATGTGCATTCCATTAACCTTGGAAGTTGGAGCTGGGAATGCACCACAATTATGTGCTATGAGATGCAAAGGTGTGCAGCACGGTCGAAGAGGGGTTAGTGCGTCTGCCTCACGATACGAAGGTCCTGAGTAGTCCTGGGTTCCTGTGTGGAGTTTGCATGTCCTCCCCGTGACTGCGTGGGTTCCCTCCGGGTACTCCGGCTTCCTCCCACCTCCAAAAACATGCACCTGGGGATAGGTTGATTGGCAACACTAAATTGGCCCTAGTGTGTGAATGTTAGTGTGAATGTTGTCTGTCTGTGATGGCCCTGCGATGAGGTGGCGACTTGTCCAGGGTGTACCCTGCCTTCCGCCCGATTGTAGCTGAGATAGGCGCCAGCGCCCCCCGCGACCCCAAATGGAATAAGCAGTAAAAAATGGATGGATGGATGGAGATGCAAAAGTGAAACTTAAACAACTTTGCCTTATGCTGCCACACATGGATTCATTTTATTTCTATATTTCTTTTATTTTTATTCTTTTATTCTTAAATCTTTATATTTCTTTCTTAACTTACTCAGTGAAGTGAAGTGAAGTGAATTATATTTATATAGCGCTTTTCTCAAGTGACTCAAAGCGCTTTACATAGTGACACCCAATATCTAAGTTACATTTAAACCAGTGTGGGTGGCACTGGGAGCAGGTGGGTAAAGTGTCTTGCCCAAGGACACAACGGCAGTAACTAGGATGGCACAAGCGGGAATCGAACCTGCAACCCTCAAGTTGCTGACAAGGCCACTCTACCAACCGAGCTATGCCGCCCCACAGTGGCCTAGTGGTTAGAGTGTCCGCTCTGAGATCGGTAGGTTGCGAGTTCAAAACCCGGTCGAGTCATACCAAAGACTATAAAAATGGGACCCATTGCCTCCCTGCCTGGCACTCAGCATCAAGGGTTGGAATTGGGGGTTAAATCACCATAAATGATTCCCGGGCGCAGCACCGCTGCTGCCCACTCCTCCCAGGGGGTGATCAAGGGGATGGGTCAAATGCAGAGGACAAATTTCACCACACCTAGTGTGTGTGTGTGACAATCATTGGTACTTTAACTTTAACGTTTATCCCTTCATCCTGGTTCCCAGATGTTGGTGCTTTGTGTGAATGCAAAAATGGGAGCTTTGATGACGCATGTGTCGAGTGAACAGTGAGGTGTTCCGTGATGGGTTTGCCTCGACCAGAAGCAACAAACCATTTTGCATTTTTGCAAGGAGGTGGGGGTTGTGTTACACAGTCGAACAACCTTATTATTGAACTATGACAGCAATATTTATTTTGTCTTAACGTTTTTGATATTATATTGTATTTAAAGGCTAGATTAAAATGAAAGAAAAACAATCTTCAAATCTTTACAAAAGCCCTGGCTGTGATCGAATGTAATCATGTCACATGGAACTGCACTTGTGTTTTTTTTTTTTTAATGCATTCTAACTCGTAAAAAAATGTGAGCAAAAGTCAGCTAATGTAAGAGACAACAAAGACTAAAGTGGGAAAAATTCTAATCCATAATCTTATAGTAATGAGCCTAATCAAAGGGAGGATGATTTACGAGATTTGGAAGCTGTGTGCTAAACAGATCCAGCTTTAATGAAAGACACAGTGTAGCAGTATGGCTAAGTGCTGAACAAGAAATACAAACTATGACCATAATAAAAAAAATCACTTCGTGTACAATGTCTGCCCTCAGTGGGATGCCGACTGAAGGAATGTTTATATCTTCTCGTTTAGATGAAGAATTAATCATGGGTCATATTTAATCATTAATTTTTTGGGCCATCTCTGGGTCTAAGTTATTACAGCGGGGTTGAAGCTTGCTACGAGTTTCGTTCCTCCGGGATGCAGACAGACGACTCCGGAGGAAAACGTGCAGGTAGGAGATGATTTATTTATTATAAATCATAGCAAAACAGAAAACCAGGAAAAAAAGATGCGTGCCGATCGCACGCGGAAGCTAAGGCAAAAACTTAGCACAGGAAACATAGAAACAAGAACCAGGAATAAATAAACGTAACAGTTACATGAAGCAAACAAAGAAGCCGGGACGAGTGTGGCGTGAGAGGTAAATAAATAGCTCTCTGATTAGTGGTCGAGTGCAAGTGAGCGTGCCGACCACTAACCAGAGGCAGGTGAACCAAATTAATCCCCATAGAAACCGAAACAAACCCGGAGTTGCACAAAACAGGAACTAAGGGAGTCCAAAAATAACAGAACATAAAAAAAACACGGATCATGACATAAGTTGAATGTCAAAGTTGACTAACTTCACAGTTTATGGCCACATCTTTCTACTATACCAGTGAGAGGCAGGATTTGTAATCTGACTGTCATGATCTGTGGTCTAGATCAGGGGTGTCAAACTCAAATACAGAGTGGGCCAAAATTTAAAACTGAACAAAGCCGTGGGCCAAGCTTGAACAAATTAACCTTTTAATAGGGACCCAAACAAGTTTTGCATTGAATATTAAACAAGCAAGGCTTGTATAACTTTATAGTCACATGCAAAATCGAGTTTTCAAATTATAATAATAATGATTAGAAAATATCAATGGCATCCATCCATCCATCCATTTTCTACTGCTTGTTTCCCATAAAATGTAAATAAAAATGGGGGGGGGGGGGTTTGGTGGTAGCGGTTATGTATATTGTAGCGTCCCGGAAGAGTTAGTGCTGCAAGGGGTTCTGGGTATTTCTTCTTTTGTGTTTAAGTTATGCTACGGTGCGGATGTTCTCCCAAAATGTGTTTGTCATTCTTGTTTGGTGTGGCTTCACTGTGTGGCGCATATTTGTAAAAGTGTTAAAGTTGTTTATACCGCCACCCTCAGTGTGACCCTTATGGCTGTTGATCAAGTATGCATTGCATTCACTTGTGTGTGTTAAAGCCACGTATGTTATGTGACTGGGCCGGCACGTTGTTTGTATGGTGGAAAATCGGACGCGTGACAACAGGCTGTAGAGGACGCTAAAGGCAGTGCCTTCAAGGCACGCCCCCAATATTGTTGTCCGGGTGGAAATCGGGAAACATTTGGAAGAATGGTTGCCCTGGGAGATTTTTGGGAGGAGTACTGAACTTTAGGAGTCTCCCGGGAAAATCGTGAGCGTTGGCAAGTATGAGTATCAGCGGTGAATGCAGTGTTACAGAGGCATCGCCGCTGTATAATACCGGCAGGCCAGCTCTAATCTTAATTTGATATTACCTCAAGGGCCAAATGAAATTACACGGCGGGCCATATTTCGCCCGCGGGCCAGAGTTTGACACCCATGGTCTAGATCATGTTTTGTTTAGTTATGTTCTGTTAGTTTTGGACTCTTTTAGTTCCTGTTTGACATCTCCTGAGTTTGATATGGTTGCCATGGCAGCTTTTTGTTTTCACCTGGTTCTGGTGTTGGGGACACTCACCTGTGTCTAATCAGAGGCACTGTTTAAGCCTGTTTTTTCCAGTCAGTCGGCCTGGCGTCATTGTTCGATTCATGCCATGTCCACGTACGTTTTGTTACCTTGCCAAGTAAGTCTTGTTTGTTCATGCTACAGTTAGTAAATTTTTTTCATCCATGGTTTATGCTAAGTGTTAGTTTAGCATCCAGTGCGATCGGGACTTTTTTCCTTTTGCTTGTTTTATGTTTTTTGGTACGTTGCGTTATTTTTAAGAATAAATCATGCTTTTACCTGAACGCTTTGTCCAGAGTGGTCCGTCTGCATTCCTGGGAGAACGACCCCGCATAAATATGCGACCCAAACGTGACACTAGGAATAACTTTTACCAACTCAGCAGCTATTAAGCGAGTTAGCTCTCTGTGATCACAGGGCCACTGAATATAGTTTGTCTGTAAAAACTCTGATAACAACAATATTGCTAATACTGGGTTAGGTTTCAGGTCACGAGATGTAAATGGACTATTGTTGATGAATTTTGGATGTTTTTTTAAGAGAGCTTTATAGATAGTAGTCCCATTAGCTGCATTCTTAGCCACCTCGTACTTGACGAATTGTACAAATTACAGCAGACTGCATAAAAATAAAAAAAAGCTTGTGTGGTTTTGTCTAAAATGGATTGTGAATGAGAGGCAATATTTTAAAAAAGTGTAGTTTCCCTGTAACTCAATACACTTGTACCTTAAATCAAATACTCCTATTGAAATTAATTAAAATCTATTTAGTTGGTGCTTGCCACTACCACAAAAAAGCAGCACAATTTTAACATGTACCATCCATCCATCCATCTTCTTCCGCTTATCAGAGGTCGGGTCGCGGGGGCAGCAGCCTAAGCAGGGAAGCCCAGACTTTCCTCTCCTCAGCCACTTCGTCCAGCTCTTCCCGGGGGATCCCAAGGGTTTTTCAGGCCAGCCGGGAGACATAGTCTTCCCAACACTTCCCTAAGGAGGCGTCCGGGTGGCATCCTGACCAGATGCCTGAACCACCTCATTTGACTCCTCTCGATGTGGAGGAGCAGCGGCTTTACTTTGAGCTCCCCCCGGATAACAGAGCTTCTCACCCTATCTCTAAGGGAGAGTACAGCCACCCGGCGGAGGAAACTCATTTCGGCCACTTGTACTCGTGAGCTTGTCCTTTCGGTCATGACCCAAAGCTCATGACCATAGGTGAGGATGGGAACGTAGATCGACCGGTAAATTGAGAGCTTTGCCTTCCGGCTCAGCTCCTTCTTCACCACAACGGATCGATACAGCGTCCGCATTACTGAAGACACCACACCGATCCGCCTGTCGATCTCATGATCCACTCTTCCCTCACTTGTGAACAAGACTCCGAGGTACTTGAACTCCTCCACTTGGGGCAGGGTCTCGTCCCCAACCCGGAGATGGCACTCCACCCTTTTCCGGGCGAGAACTATACACTCTGATTTGAAGGTGCTGATTCTCATCACTCACAATTTTAACATGTCTTTTAAAAAGAAAAACAAACTTTTAGATAGGCGATATCGTATTAAAAAGAATGCAATGGAATGTACTACAAACAACTTCAGTAGTTTTATGAAGTAATGAAATAATATTGCACAGCATTTACCTTAGAGAGTGGACTTCTACTGCTTCTCCGTTAAACACACCATCAGCCACTTTTTTATATTTTCATGCATAAATGACCATAATTTAGATATTATTTTAACATTCTTAGTTGGTGTTACACTCATTCTGCTTCAGTATTGTGAAAACTCGCAGTGATACGCTAGACTTACTTTGCCTGGTTGGTGACATGCTTGGTCATGTTTTTAACTCCATAAGTATCTTCCGCTTTTCCTGTGCAGTGTCCTTCAAACTCACGTTCTTCCTTCCCATGTTTGGAAAACAAAGTTACGTCAAGCTAATGCCTGCAAGTAAGACAGGACTGTGACATTTGTTACACCAACTAATGGCGGGGATGCGTGCTGTATAACTAAAATTTTGCTTGCAACTTAAAGGCCTACTGAAACCCACTACTACCGACCACGCAGTCTAATTTATATATCAATGATGAAATATTAACATTGCAACACATGCCAATATGGCCGGTTTAGTTTACTAAATTACAATTTTAAATTTCCCGCGGAGTTTCTTGTTGAAAACGTCGCGGAATGATGACGTGTGCTTATGACGTTATTGGTTGGAGGGGACGTACTAGCTCAGCATCACTTACGGCTAAAAGTTGTCTCTTTTCATCACATAATTACACATTAATTTGGAGATCAGTGTTGCTGAATATTTTGCAATTTGTTCAATTAATAATGGAGACTATAAAGAAGAATGCTGTTGGTGGAAAGCGGTTTATTGCAGCTGTCTTTAGCACCGAGACACAGCCGGTGTTTCTTTGTTTGTTGTGAAGTGGTCAAGCGAACATGTTTCTCTACGTCAACCAGCATGTTTTTGGATGGGAAACTGTGATATAGATCTTACCGGAGACATTAGTGGATTATGCGTCCTCCTGCAGTAGCTGTCAAAAAAGGCAGCTGTGAGCTTGGCTTCTCTCTGAGACACTGGCATGTTCACCGCAGCCATCCGACGTTGAGGTATGTCTTTACAATCTCACTAAAACACTATTAAAACAATAAGCAGATAAGGAATATTATCCTAGTAAATGTGTCTAATCACATCTGAAACGCTTTTTCTTTTATTTTCTTTTATTTTTTTTCAAGTCTTTTACTATCAATATCCTCATCCACGAATCTTTCATCCTCGCTCAAATTAATGGGGAAATTGTCGCTTTCTCGGTCCAAATTGCTCTTACTGCTGGTGGCTCACATTATAAACAATGTGAGGATGTGAGGAGCCCTCACACCGGTGGCGTCCCGCGCACATACTTCCGGTAAAGCCAAGGCTTATTTATTAGCGACCAAAAGTTGCGAACTTTATCGTCGATGTTCTCTACTAAATCCTTTTAGCAAAAATATGGCGATATCGCGAAATGATCAAGTATGACACATAGAATGGACCTGCTATCCCCGTTTAAATATGGAAATCTCATTTCAGTAGGCCTTTAAAGTGGCTCAAAAAGGTTCATTATGTCTTCATACTCATATCATTTTCGACATTTTTTAGTAATCAGACAATATTTTGGTAAAAAAAATTCTGTCTAGTATACCGAAATATATTGTCTGATTACAAGATCATTTGAAAACTACTTGCAACATAAAGCATAACAATTAGCCGAGAGACAGCTCTTATCTCAATACACTTATAAGTCGGAGCACTCTTAAGTTGAGTTACCACTGTAATTGTAGATGGGTCTTGAAAAAGATGCATGCAAAAAAAACAGACTGGTTGAAAGTGCTGGGGCCTCACCCAGGGCGCCATTAAAGCAATCCCTAAGAGGAGAAGGTGTCCCAGCAAACACAATGTTGATTGTACATACATGTCCTTTATAACTGATTTGGAAATAGTTGTATTTTTGAATTGAGTTGTATTTGTAATGTTGGATCCATGTTGTCGGTTGGGAAATGACTACGTTTCAACGATCAAATCAACGTCACAACCTGACATTGAATAAACGTCGTCAAAAGGCATGTTGTTTTAACGATGTATTTGCGTTGTCAAATATTGGTGGGGAAAATGGTCAAACCAACGTAAGAACCCAACATTGATTGGTCGTCAAAAAGCATGTCGTTTGAACGTTATGTTTGAGTTGTCAAATATTGTCCTTTAAGACTGACTTTGAAAAATTATTTGTAAATCGAGTTGTATTTGTAAAGTTGGATTCATGTTGTCGGTTGGGAAATGACTACGTTTCTATAATCAAATCAACGTCACAACCTGATATTGAATTAACGTCGCCAGAAGGCATGTTGTTTCAACGTTGTATTTGTGTTGTCGAATATTGGTGGGAAAAATGACATAAATTCAAAGATCAAATCAAGACCAGAACCCAACATTGATTAATTGTTGTCAAAAAAGCATGTTGTTTCAACGTTGTTTGTGTTTTTGAATATTGGTTGGGAAATGATCAATGGTCAAATCGTCAGAACCAGACATCGATTAAACGTCGTCAAAAAGCATGTCGTTTGAACGTTGTATTTGTGTTGTCGAACATTGGTTGGGAAATGACCACAATTCGATGGTCAAACCAACATCAGAACCCAACATTGATTAGTCGTCAAAAAGCATGTCGTTTGAACGTTATGTTTGAGTTGTCAAATATTGTCCTTTAAAACTGACTTTGAAAAAGTACTTCTAAATTGAGTTGTATTTGTAAAGTTGGATTCATGCTGTCGGTTGGGAAATGACTACGTTTCAACGATCAAATCAACGTCACAACCTGACATTGAATAAACGTCGTCAAAAGGCATGTTGTTTTAATGTTGTATTTGCGTTGTCAAATATTGGTGGGGAAAATGGTCAAACCAACGTCAGAACGCAACATTGATTGGTCGTCAAAAAGCATGTCGTTTGAACGTTATGTTTGAGTTGTCAAATATTGTCCTTTAAGACTGACTTTGAAAAAGTATTTGTAAATCGAGTTGTATTTGTAAAGTTGGATTCATGTTGTCGGTTGGGAAATGACTACGTTTCTATAATCAAATCAACGTCACAACCTGATATTGAATAAACGTCGCCAAAAGGCATGTTGTTTCAAGGTTGTATTTGTGTTGTCGAATATTGGTGGGAAAAATGACATAAATTCAAAGATCAAATCAAGACCAGAACCCAACATTGATTAATTGTTGTCAAAAAAGCATGCTGTTTCAACGTTGTTTGTGTTTTTGAATATTGGTTGGGAAATGATCAATGGTCAAATCGTCAGAACCAGACATCGATTAAACGTCGTCAAAAAGCATGTCGTTTGAACGTTGTATTTGTGTTGTTGAACATTGGTTGGGAAATTACCACAATTCGATGGACAAACCAACATCAGAACCCAACATTGATTAGTCGTCAAAAGCATGTCGTTTGAACGTTATGTTTGAGTTGTCAAATATTGTCCTTTAAAACTGACTTTGAAAAAGTACTTCTAAATTGAGTTGTATTTGTAATGTTGGATCCATGTTGTCGGTTGGGAAATGACTACGTTTCAACGATCAAATCAACGTCACAACCTGACATTGAATAAACGTCGTCAAAAGGCATGTTGTTTTAACGTTGTATTTGCGTTGTCAAATATTGGTGGGGAAAATGGTCAAACCAACGTCAGAACCCAACATTGATTAGTCGTCAAAAAGCATGTCGTTTGAACGTTATGTTTGAGTTGTCAAATATTGTCCTTTAAGACTGACTTTGAAAAAGTATTTGTAAATCGAGTTGTATTTGTAAAGTTGGATTCATGTTGTCGGTTGGGAAATGACTCCGTTTCTATAATCAAATCAACGTCACAACCTGATATTGAATAAACGTCGCCAAAGGGCATGTTGTTTCAACGTTGTATTTGTGTTGTCGAATATTGGTGGGAAAAATGACCAAAATTCAATGATCAAATCAAGACCAGAACACAACATTGATTAATTGTTGTCAAAAAAGCATGTTGTTTCAACGTTGTTTGTGTGTTTTTGAATATTGGTTGGGAAATTATCAATGGTCAAATCGTCAGAACCAGACATTGATGAAACGTCGTCAAAAAGCATGTCGTTTGAACGTTGTATTTGTGTTGTCGAACATTGGTTGGGAAATGACCACAATTCGATGGTCAAACCAACATCAGAACCCAACATCGATTAGTTGTCAAAAAGCATGTCGTTTGAACGTTGTATTTGTGTTGTCGAACATTGGTTGGGAAATTACCACAATTTGATGGTCAAACCAACGTCAGAACCCAACATTGATTAGTCGTCAAAAAGCATGTCGTTTGAACGTTGTATTTGTGTTGTCGAACATTGGTTGGGAAATGACCACAATTCAATGGTCAAACCAACGTCACAACCCAACATTGATTAAATGTTGTCAAAAAGCATGTTGTTCAAACGTTGTCTGAATTGCTAAACGTCAGGACCTAATTCAACAAGTTCTCAACGTTCTTTTAAAGTCCTACTGAAACCCACTACTACCGACCACGCAGTCTGATAGTTTATATATCAATGATGAAATATTAACATTGCAACACATGCCAATACGGCCGGTTTAGTTGACTAAATTACAATTAAAAATTTCCCGCGGAGTTTCCTGTTGTAAACGTCGCGGAATGATGACGTGTGCTTGTGACGTTATTGGTTGGATTACACGGTATTTTGGACATCTGTGTTGCTGAATCTTTTGCAATTTGTTCAATTAATAATAGAGACTATAAAGAATGCTGTTGTTGGAAACCGGTGGATTGCAGCTGCCTTTAGCAAACGATACACAGCCGGTGTTTCTTTGTTTGTTGTGAAGCTTTAACACAGAGCGGTCAAGCGAACATGTTTCTCTACGTCAACCAGCAAGTTTTTGGAAGGGAAAATTGTGACATTAAGTTGGCTCTTACCGGAGACTTGAGTGGATTACGCGACCTCATCCTGCAGCTCAAAAAAGCAGCTGTGATCTTGGCTCCTCGGCTTCTTTCAGAGACACTGGCGTTCACCGCAGCCATCCGACTTTCAGGTATCAAGGTTCAAGGTTCAACTTTATTGTCCCTGCGGGGAAATTGGTCTTGGGCGCAGTGCTTTCTTAACATACACAAAAACAACAGCACAAAAACACATGCACAGACACAACCACAACCAAACAACTAACATTTAAACATCAGAACATGGAGCTTGATTGACATAGGTGGCACTTTGATGTAGGCATAACATCTACAGTATGGAGATAAAGATAAAGTACCAGTGTGCATTGCACTAGCGCTCATGGATAAAGTACTGTGTGCTAAAGTGCTTAGTCCTACAGTGCTATGTGCTAAAGTGCTGTGCGCTAAAAAAGTGCTAACCTATGTATTAACATTCTATTGCACATTGTTGGTCAGCTTAATGGAGGCTGGGACAAATGATAATTTAAGGCGGTTCGATTTGCATAGTGGGACCGAGAGTCTTCTCCCTGATGGCTGGGTTCCATATTCAGGGAAGAGTGGGTGCTGTGAATTGGAAATACTTTTCTTAGCTTTAATCCTAACTGCCTGCTCATAGATGCTCTGTATAGGCTCATATTCTTTCCTCCCTATGATTTTCATTGCCGTTTTATGCATGCCGGCCAGTTTGCTTTTTAGCTTAACGATTAAGTTGTCAAACCATTAGGTGATCCCGTATCTAATGATGCTCTGTACAATGGCACGGTAGAAAATCATCATGATGTGGCTGCTTACGCCATACAATCTTAATCTTCGCAAAAAATATAACCTCTGTTGCAGTCTATTGCACAGTTTGTCAATATGTGTCTTCCAGCAGAGAAGATTATCAATATGAACCCCTAAATATTTATATGAGGATACCTGCATGATTTTATAATCTCACTAAAATATTATTTACACAATAAACAGATAAAGTATTTTCCAGAATTATCCTAGTGAATGTGTCTAATTACATCTGAAACGCTCCCACTGGAACCGTCACCCTTTTTTTTTTTTTTGTGCTTCATTCTAACTTTCCTCATCCACGAATCTTTCATCCTCGCTCAAATTAATGGGGAAATTGTCGCTTTCTCAGTCCGAATTGCTCTTACTGCTGGTGGCTCACATTATAAACAATGTGAGGAGCCCTACAACCCGTGACGTCACGCGCACATCGTCTGCTACTTCCGGTAAAGGCAAGGCTTTTTTATTAGCGACCAAAAGTTGCGAACTTTATCGTTGATGTTCTCTACTAAATCCTTTCAGCAAAACTATGGCAATATCGCAAAATGATCAAGTATGACACATAGAATGGACCTGCTAGCCCCGTTTAAATAAGAAAATCTCATTTCAGTAGGTCTTTAACGTCTTGTGCCTGCTGGGTAAAAGTGAATTAGCAGGAGCTTGTCGCCGCCATCTTTCTACAAAAACGCACAGCTTCAGAACTGACTAGTCCAGGGTCCACTGTCTGCTGGGAGAGTCTCCAGCTTGCCCGTGACCCAAATGGCGGCATATAAAACGGGTGGAATATAACAACAGTGTTTGGACTGGCAACATGTTCCACCATGTCCTATGAATCTGGGGATGTTCCTAATATGGGCATCAGGAAGTGACGCCATGATGCTCCGTCTGAATCTGCATTTTCTTCCCTCTGCTTCTTCTTCTCGCTGAGTCCAAGATGAGGACTGAGAGGAGCCGGAGAGGTTTCTATTTATAGAATGCAACCCGCCGTCCTGCCCGCACTCTTCGGCACAAAGAGATACACCCACACACACGCACGCACACAAAGCACCCGTGGAATGGACAAAGCACACACACACACACACTGAAACGAGCAAGTGAATTCATGCATGCACAATGCAAAGCACAGCATGGCACACAGGAGGCGATACGGGCCGAAAATAGCAAATAAAAACCCAGCCGCGCTCATTGTAGTGCACATACTACAGCATCAATAATGCAGGGATTTTGGGACGGGGGGGAAAGGGAACACTCCCTGTAATGGATATAGGGCGGGGGGCTTGCGCACTGCATATTACTGATGCTGTGGGCATAAATCTGTGTACAAAGTCACATTGTGGGAGCTCAGGCCCCATTTGCAAACATAAATCAACTCATTTTCAATAAACAAGGGCAAACAAAGCAAGCAGAGTTTCAAGAGAGAGGGCTTAGACGGTGAACATTGATATTCAATTCATCCCATGAATGATAAAAAAATTGTTCTTAACTATGCTTTTTGTGAGACATCAGCAAAAGGATGCAAGAACTTGGGCTCATTTACAGTAAAAATGTCAGGACAACACATGATGTGACTTCTCCTGATCCGCTGCGCAAACAAGGGTGAACATTTGGCAAAACATGCACCGTCACTGTGTTGCCAGTGCTATTATTTTGCAGACAGATACACCACACGGTGGCGCTGTTAATTCAACCCCACAGTTGTATCGTCATCTGTCGGGGTAACCAAAGTGCAGCCTTTTTAACTTTGCGCCTTTAGCAATCCACATGGTTCCTTTCCTCTTTGGTCCGGAGGACATGACCCCCACAGTCTCCAAAAACTATTTAAAATGTGGACTTGTCAGACCACAGAACACTTTTCCACTTTGCATCAGTCCATTTTAGATGAGCTCAGGCCCAGCGAAGCCGGCGGTGTTTCTGGGTGTTGTTGATTAATGGCTTTGGCTTTGCATAGTAGAGTTTTAACCTGCACTTACAGATGTAGTGACCAGCCGTAGTTACTGACCCCATGTGGTGATATCCTTAACACACTGATGTCGCTTTTTGATGCAGCACCGCCTGAGGGATCAAAGGTCATGGGCATGCTGCGTACATGCAGTCATTTCTCCAGATTCTCTGAACCTTTTGATAATATTACTGACCGTAGATGGTGAAATCCCTAAATTCCTTGCATTAGCTGGTTGAAAAATGTTGTTCTTAAACAATTTGCTCATGCATTTGTTCACAAAGTGGTGACCCTCGCCCCATCCTTGTTTGTGAATGACTGAGCATTTCATGGAAGCTGCTTTTATACCCAATCATGGCAGCCACCTGTTCCCAATCAGCCTATTCACTAATGGGGTGTTCCAACTAAGTGGTTGATGAGCATTCCTCAACTTTCTCAGTCTTTTTTGCCACTTGTGCCAGCTTTTTTTAAAAACCTGTTGCAGGCATGAAATCCCAAATGAGCTAATATTTGCAAAAAATAACACTTTTCAGTTTGAGCTTCACGGTGGAAGAGGGGTTAGTGTGTCTGCCTCACAATACGAAGGTCCTGCAGTCCTGGGTTCAATCCCAGGCTCGGGATCTTTCTGTGTGGAGTTTGCATGTTCTCCCTGTGAATGCGTGGGTTCCCTCCGGGTACTCCGGCTTCCTTCCACTTCCAAAGACATGCACCTGGGGATAGGTTGATTGGCAACACTAAATTGTCCCTAGTGTGTGATTGTGACTGTGAATGTTGTCTGTCTATCTGTGTTGGCCCTGCGATGAGATGGCGACTTGTCCAGGGTGTAATCCGCCTTCCGCCCGATTGTAGCTGAGATAGGCGCCAGTGCCCCCCACCACCCCAAAAGGGAATAAGCGGTAGAAAATCGATAGATGGAGTTTGAACGTTAAGTATCTTGTCTTTGCAGTCTATTCAATTGAATATAGGGTGAAAAGGATTAGCAAATCATTGTATTCTATATTTATTCACCATTTACACAACGTGCCAACTTCAGTGGTTTTGGATTTTGTAATATTTCACACAAGAAAATAATATAAGTATGTATGATTCCTGCTGATATTGTACTCGATCAATATCGGTATTGGACAATTTTTATTGGTAACATATTGGAAGTTGTATCGGGACTCTCCTACTTAAAATCGCTGTTTTTGGCCTGTGGTCACTTGGCAATGTTCACTTGGGCCCCTTGGAGGCAAAAGGTTTGGGCACCCCTGTTCTAGATGATATTTGAACATATTTGGCCTGTAGGAGTCACTACGCCACCTAGCGGTTGGGAGGCTCATAACTCAAAGCATAACAATTAGCTTAAAAGACAGCTTTTATCTCAAAACACTTGTAATTTGAAGTAGCAGTGCACTGTGTCAATCATTTAAAGGCGTACTGAAATGAGATTTTCTTATCTAAACAGGGATAGCAGGTCCATTCTATGTGTCATACTTGATCATTTCGCGATATTGCCATATTTTTGCTGAAAGGATTTAGTAGAGAACATTCACGATAAAGTTTGCAACTTTTGCTTGCTAAGAGAAAAGCCCTGCCTCTACCGGAAGTTGCAGACGATGATGTCACATGTTGATGGCTTCTCAGATATTCACATTGTTTTTAATGGGAGCCTCCAACAAAAACAGCTATTCGGACCGAGAAAACGACAATTTCCCCATTAATTTGAGTGAGGATGAAAGATTCGTGTTTGAGGACATTGATAGCGACGGGTTAGAAAAAAAAACAACAAAAAAAACGCGATTGCATTGGGACGGATTCAGATGTTTTTAAACACATTTACTAGGATAATTCTGGGAAATCCCTTATCTTTCTATTGTGTTGCTATTGTTTTAGTGAGTTTAACAGTACCTGATAGTCGGAGGTGTGTGTCCACGGGTGTGTTGACGCGAAGTGTCTCGGCAGCTTTATGGGCGGCACAAGCTCAGTTGATCTCCGGTAAGAAGCGACTTTTTACCACAATTTTCTCACCGAAACCTGCTGGTTGACATTCGGTTGGGATCCATGTGCGCTGTAATCCATAGTAAAGTATCACCTCCGTGAATTTTAAACAAGGAATCACCGTGTGTTTGTGTGGCTAAAGGCTAAAGCTTCCCAACTCCATCTTTCTACTTTGACTTCTCCAATATTAATTGAACAAATTGCAAAGGGTTCAGCAACACAGATCTCCAAAATACTGTGTAATTATGCGGTCAAAGCAGACGACTTTTAGCTGTGTGTGTGCGCAGTGCTCATATTTCCTAACAGCCCGTGACGTCACGCGTACACGTCATCATTACGCAACGTTTTCAAGAAGAAACTCCCAGGAAATTTAAAATTTCTATTTAGTAAACTAAAAAGGCCGTATTGGCATGTGTTGCAATATTAATATTTCATCATTAATATATAAACTATCAGACTCTGTGGTGGGTAGTAGTGGGTTTCAGTAGGCCTTTAATCCACTGATTCTCAAACTATGGTAGTGGTACGTCAAATAAGTCTTAAGAAATGTACTTTTGTACATGGACTTTCACTGCTGATGATGTTTGTGCAGTGTCTGTAATGTGACAGTGGCCAAAAATATCAAATATACTTGTTAAATAAAACCTCTGCCTTGTATTTAATGAATACTTAGGCTTACTGCGCTACAACATTTTAAAGTTGGTCATTATGGTGGTCCTTGGAGAGCCAAGTGCTTTCTGAGGTGGTACCTGCTGAAAAAAGTTGAACAACTGATTTAATCAACTGTGATTAATACTTTTTTGAGTAGTTTTATGGGACTTGCCGCCATTGACATTGGGTATCCGTCTGATATCAGCAAAAAAAAAAAAAAAAGGTATTGGATGATATTGGTTTTGGTTGAGATGTTTTTCAATACGTATTTTACCCCAAAATAATGCAAATTAAAATTACTCGGGTATGAACTTTAAAAGTATCATCTGAGACTATACTAAATAACTGTTTTTATCATACTCAGTATTAACATGTTTTGAGTAAACATGCTTCTTTCCCAAAGCTGTCACCATGTTGAACTGCAACTTAGAATAATAATAATAATTCACCCCTATACAATATCATGCCCTAATACCCTACTGTGCAATACTACCCTTCGAGTGCAATACGTCCGACACTGATTGTTATTTATTATTTCGGTACTCTTGTCTTGTTCTGTATATTGTACAGTATTTTGTATTTCCATAGTGTTTTGTATATTGTACAGGATTGCTTATTATTTTTATTGGATAGTAGTCTGTTTATTTCAATTGTTAGTTTTTTCCTTTATTACCTCTTGTGTTATTTATTTGTATCCCATATTTGTTCCCACTACCGCACCTTAAGTTGGAGTCTTTAATCTCGTTATATGCAAATATAATGACAATAGAGTCCATTCTATTCTATTCTATTCTAAAGTTGTACGGTATATCGGTACTAGTATAGTATCGCGGCACTATCCATCCATCCATTTCCTACCGCTTGTCCCTTTCGGGTAGCGGGTGGTCGCTGGAGCCTATCTCAGCTGCATTCGGGCGGAAGGCGTTGTACACCCTGGACAGGGCTAACACAGATAGACAGACAACATTCACACTTACATTCAAATGTTATCTGGCGTTTTGTCACGCAATGTTAAAAAGCAACTTTTCTTACCTTCTGGTACCTGTTCACCTGTATTTGGGATCTGCATGAGTCCTGAAAATTTGCGCACTTCTGCCTTTGGAGTCCGTGCCGCACTGTTCTCTGTACTAATGAATCAAAAACGGTACTCTACTCTGTTTGAAAAGTACCAGCTCGCCATTTTTTTTTTTTTTTTTTACAGGCATGACGGCGTGTTGTCATCATGTCATGACATTGATGGTTTTACGAGCAGAGGAGCATGTTCGGCAGCGCACAGTCACAGAATACTTAGAAGCAAATACTGTGTAGACAGAAAAGGGAGAACGGACACATTTTAGCTTGAAAAATAGCAATAAAGGTGAAGTTATAACACTGAAACACCCTCAGGAAGAGGTGCTTTAAAACGTGGCTAGCTAGTTAGCGGCTAACGTCCATTTGTAATCGGCAGTGTTTTAGCTACTTCTAAATCACTAATCTTTGTCTCCATGGCGACAAATAAAGTATGTTTCATACACCTATCATCCCTGCAGGACGAGGAATAGCTAAACAACGTAGGAGGATACCAAGTACAAGAACGTATCTAGTCGATACTACTATGATTACATTGATATTTTTTATCGTCACAAAATCTTTTTTTTTTTTTAATTCATCTTATGTTTATAAACTCAGGAAATATGTCCCTGGACACATGAGGAGCAATGTATGATCCTGTACCGACTTGGTATCCAATCGATACCTAAATCTGTGGTATCATCCAAAACTAATGTAAAGTTTCTAAAGAACAGAATAATGAGTGATTATTAAATTTTAACAGAAGTGTAGAGGAAACATATTGAAACAGAAAGTAAGCAGATATTAACAGTAAATGAACAAGTAGAATAATAATTCATTTGTACAGCTTGTCCTTAATAATGTTGACAACATAATAGAATGATAAATGACACAATTTGTTATTGCTTACGTCAGTAGACTAATTAGGAGCCTTTGTTGGCTTACTTACTACTAAAAGACAAGTTGTCCAGTGTGTTCACTACTTGTGCGGTGTTTGGGTCTGTGGGACCCGTTTTAATTTAATTATCTAAAAAAAAAAAGATACAATTAATTAATTTTTCAACCTGAGACTCACTGACTTCGGCTCATTTTCTGTGAAGAACATATATCAGAATACATATTTAATGACCACACACCATACACCCCCCCTGCACATTTCTATTACATATAAGAAAGAAGTGTGGAAATCAATGTTTTGTGTACCCCACACACACACGCAACAGGCCGAGACAGGAGGAGGACAGAGTGTAGGTACACAGAACATCAGAGGGTTAAATGTGCGAGAAAATGAGAGCAGACAGTGTTGACAAACAATGTTGCAACCTTGTGTAGGAACCGCAGGTGCAGAAACACAAAAGAAGAATCCCTGTGGGATGCAGACACTGGCAGAGAAATTTTCCGTGCAACGTTCATATTGTTGTTACTCAGTCAGCGTTTAGGGGTCTGATGGACCCGTTGCATTTTGTGTTTTTTAATGCCTCACAATCAAACACTTTATGTTAAAATACTGAACAGATGCTTATTGGGATAAGGTAAACATCTGTTAAGTATTTAAACATAAAATACCAAACAGATGTTTATTGGGATGGTTTAGTTTGGTCTTTATTTAAAGGGACAATGCACGGAAACATTATGCTCAAAGACAGATATGTTCTGTACCAGATTATAGCTAATTTCCTTCTGCAGTCCCTGGCTACCTATATTAAAGGGATATAAAAATCATAAAATAAAATGCTGACAATAAAATCATACCATATCACATAATCAAATTAAGAAAAGTCATAAAATGCCCTTTCATGGACACATACTTAGAAATACAATACAACCACATCGAATTTACATCATCACACAAAGACAATACATGCTCTTGTTCACATCTGTCATCACTTGTAAAACCAACCATGATTTTAACAGACACACATCACAATATACAACAAAAATGCTGTCGTGGATAAATATAATACCCATTAACTTGATCTGCCAAACATAGTGCCCACCTTAGTGACCGTGTGAGCAGCTTTGATTGCTCCAAAGGCACATTTTAACTTCAATTGTAGAAAAGGTAAACATCAGTTCAGTATTTAAACATAAAATACTGAACATGTGTTTATTGGGATAAGGTAAACATCAGTTCAGTATTTTAACATAAAAGTGTTTGATTGTGAGGCATTAAAAGCCACAAAATGCATCAGACCCACAAACACTGGCTGAGTAACAACAAGATGAACATTACAAAAGGGTTAAGGACTACATTGTTGTTTGATTTCAATAAGAAACGTTAAAGTTAAAGTACCAATGATTGTCGCACACACACTAGGTGTGGCGAAATTATTCTCTGCATTTGACCCATCACACTTCATCACCCCCTGGGAGGTGAGGGGAGCAGTGAGCAGCAGCGGTGCCGTGCCCGGGAATCATTTATGGTGATTTAACCCCCAATTTCACCCCTTGATACTGAGTGCCAAGCAGGGAGGTAATGGGTCCCATTTTTAAAGTCTTTGGTATGACTCGGCCGGGGTTCGAACTCACAACCTACCGATCTCAGGGTGGACACTCTAACCACTAGGCCACAGAGTATTTGTGTAATGTATCATACGATTATTTGTTAAAATAAAGCCAATAATGCCATTTTATGTGGTGTCCTTTATTTAGAAAAGTACTGAAAAGTATCGAATTACATTTTGGTACCGGTACTGGTACCAAAACATTGGTATTGAGACAACCCTACTATTTTGATACATTTTTGAAAATGCTGAAAAACTAAAACCTTTTGGTGATGACTAATGATTTATTTTGTCAACTCAAACGCTTGATTTTAAGTTTAAATGACAAGCAGGTGGTCATTTTATGTTGACCCTTTGTCAATGGTGGTGTTTTCATATGGTGGTGTTTTCATGATGTCACCGTTCCGTGCAAAGTTGCCCTCACGGCAGCGCGGTCTTAGCCGCGCGCGCCCTCGCAACTTGACCTTTGAATTGCACGTCACACACACCGCATGCCACGCTCAGGCTTCTCCGCCGGAGCCATAAAAAGAGACCGCTTGAGTTCATTGCAGGGGCGGTGACATCATGCTGGAAATGCTAACGGCGTTCAGTCGAACAGGACGCCGTGCAGAGCTGAGGACCGTGTTGGCCATGAGTTGACATACAAAACGTGTCCAAACTGGGCTTGAAGAATTCCTAATCAGCCCGCCGAACAGAGTGAATGAAAGGCGATATACGCAAAACACATGTGCACTCTTGTAAGAGGAGCGGGCACTGCGGTGAGGATGACTCAGCCACGAGGGTTGCCATGGAAACACAGCCTCTTTGCAATCAGTCTCTAAGTAACTGTGCCGTTGCCGAGGACAGAAATTGCGTGTGTGCGTGTGAATGTGAGACATTTAGCCATGAATATCATTAGGTGTGCTGATAGAGATTCATTCACCAATTCTACCCAACACCTCTTGAATTATAATGGGGGGGGGGGGTGTTGGGGGGGGGGGCAGATCCATGCAAATATCGACACTAACGGTAGTATCACTATCAGATATGAGATCGATGTTTTCCAGTGCAATTTTGTTAATTTTTTTATCATGTTGTTCATATTGGTAAATTGTTGATATTCTTTTTTGTTTTGTGCTGCAAATATAGCCAGTATTTGAAAGAGAACTAACAGCAGTTTTTGCTATTATTTAGTTTATTTTGCACACTTGACACTTTATATTGTTTTGTATGCAATAAAAGGGAATACTTGCATTTTTTTGTCAATATTGTAGTGTTTTCTTATAAGCTTTGGATTTTTTAGTAAACACAAATACATTTAAATGAATACATATGTATTCAACATAATAATAATAAAAACATAAAATTAATATTAATGATAAAATGTATGATAAAAATAATGATGAGAATGAATATCCATCCATCCATCCATTTTCTACCGCTTATTCCCTTTTGGGGTCGCGGGGGGCGCTGGCACCTATCTCAGCTACAATCGGGCGGAAGGCGGGGTACACCCTGGACAAGTTGCCACCTCATCGCAGGGCCAACACAGATAGACAGACAACATTCACACTCACATTCACACACTAGGGACAATTTAGTGTTGCCAATCAACTTATCCCCAGGTGCAATTTTTTGGAAGTGGGAGGAAGCCGGAGTACCCGGAGGGAACCCAGGCATTCACGGAGAGAACATGCAAACTCCACACAGGAAGATCCCGAGCCTGGATTTGAACCCAGGACTGCTGGAACTTCGTATTGTGAGGCAAACGCACTAACCCCTCTGCCACCGTGAAGAATGAATAATTCATGATAATTATTAACGATATAAAATCATGATAATTGTTAACATTATAAAATCAGTATTTTTTGTTTGCCTGGAATCGTTGGCATATGCTTTATTATAATTGTAATTAAAGGCAAAATCACAACATTTATTTGGAAAATGTGTTGAAAAAATAACAAAAACAATAACTAATGATAAGTAATATCAATAACAAATAAAATATGTTTTGTGTGCCTAAATTCATTGTTCTATGTTTCATTATCAGTAATAACAAATTAAAGGCAAAATAAATTTGTTGGAAAAAAAATATATTGATAATGGAAAATGTATGATGATAATGACCATTATATAAACGATTATTATATTAATGATAATCATAATTATAATAATTATTATTATTTTATTTCCTGGAATCGTTGTTATATCCTTTATTATGAATGTAAGCGGGGCCAACAAATTAAAGGTAAAATCACAAAATTTGTTTGGAAAATACATTTGTTGAAAAATCAATAATAACAACAATAATAACTAATGAGAAGTAGTATTAATAATAAATACAATATGTTTTGTTGCAGTTATGCCTTAAATCATTGTCCTGTGTTTCATTATGATTGTAATCAGGATCAACAAAATAAAGGCAAAATACATATGTTGGAAAAAAATTGGATTGGTAATGGAAAATGTATAATATAAGTATAACATATATATATATATAAGTAAACATTGATTGATTGATTGAATAATATTGATAATAAAAACGATTACTATTCTAATTATAATCATCATAAAATTATGATTTTTTTTTTCTTCTTCCTGGAATCATTGCTAAATGCTTTATTATGATTGTAAGCATTATCAACAAATGAAAGGCAAAATAATTTGGAAAATACATTTGTTGAAAAAACAATAACAACAACAATAATAACTAGTGATAAGTAATAACAATAATGAATACAATATGTTTTGTTCACCTGAAATCATTGTTCTATGTTTCATTATGATTGTAATCAGGCTCAACAAGTTAAAAATATGTTGGGAAAAAAATATATTGACAATGAAAAATATATATTAATCTATCCATCTATTTTCTACTGCTTGTCCATGATAATAAAATACATGATTATTATCTCAACAATAATAATCATAATTATGATTATTTTTATTTTCTTTCCTGGAATCGTTGTCATATGCTTTATTAGGATTGTAAGCAGAATCAACAAATTCAAAACAAAATCACAAAATTAATTTGATGAAAACACAATAACGACAACAATAATAATGAATGATAAGTAATATTAATAATAAATCCAATACATTTTGCTTGCCTGAAATCAATGTACTCTGTTGTATTATGATTATCATGATCAACCGTTATTTTTTTGTTTCATCTGACATCACATGGACAAAGATAAGACCTTCTGGAGTAAAGGTCTGTGGTCGGATGAAACAAAAATTGAGCTGCTTAGCCACAATACCCAGCAATATGTTTGGAGGAGAAAAGGTGAGGCCTTTAATCCCAGGAACACCAAACCTACCGTCAAGCATGGTGGTGATAGTATTATGCTTTGGGCCTGTTTTGCTGCCAATGGAATTGATGCATTACAGAGAGTAAAAGGAACAATGAAAAAGGAGGATTACCTCCATATTCTTTAGGACAACCTAAAATCATCAGCCCGGAGGTTGGGTCTTGGGCGCAGTTGAGTGTTCCAGCAGAACAATGACCCCAAACATACATCAAAAGTGGTAAAGGAATGGCTAAATCAGGCATTAAGGATTTAAAATTGCCTTTCCCAAAGTCCTGACTCAAACCCCATTGAGAACCTGCGGACAATGCTGAAGACCACTGTAGGGAACCTATGGCTCTCGACCCAGATGTGGCTCTTTTGATGACCGCATCTAGCTCTCAGATAAATCTTAGCTGTCAGGACACTGCTTAACACGATAAGTAATTAATAATTCCGCTGGTAATCACAGTGTTAAAAATAACGTTCAAAATATGAAAAATTCTCATGCATTTTAATCCATCCATCCGTTTCTATCGCACCTGTTCAAGAAGTCGCATTAATGGTCAAAAGTATTTTATTTATTACTGGTTACCTTCAGAATAACAATGTTATTAAAAAGAATAAGAGTTGCACGCATTAAGTTGTTGTAATCAGGGAAAGTCCAAATAAAAGAGGAGGCATAGAATTCTCTTGTCAGCGCGTGGGACGACACTGTACAAGGGTACAGGTCTACACGTTTCTCCTCATTGAGCTAAATTGAATCCAGTCTCTGTTTAATTCCTTGCTTCTTGTCTGTTTAATAGATGTCATCAGTGTTTGAACCTGGCAGTTGTATTGAGTTTTAAAAATATTATACGGCTCTCACGGAAATACATTTTAAAATATTTGGCTTTCATGGCTCTCTCAGCCAAAAAAGGTTCCCAACCCCCTGCTGAAAACACAAGTCCATGTCAGAAAAACAACAAATTTGGCTTAACTGCACCAATTTAGTCAATAGGAGTGGTCAGAAATTCAACCAAAAGCTTGTGGAAGGCTACCAAAAGCGCTTTATTGCAGTGAAACTTGCCAAGAGACATGTAACCAAATATTAACATTGCTGTATGTATACTTTTGATGCAGCAGATTTGGTCATATTTTCACTAGACCCATAATAAATCCATGAAAGAACCAAACTTCATGAATGTTTTTTGTGACCAACAAGTATGTGCTCCAATCACTCTGTCACAAAAAAATAAGAGTTGTAAAAAGTATTGGAAACTCAAGACAGCCATGACATTATGTTCCTTACAAGTGTATGTCAACTTTTCATCACGAATGTATGTATATGTGTGTAGTATTGTACTATAGAGTGAAAAGTTGATATAAATTGTAATTAATGTAAATGAATCGGCTTCCGCCATGTGATTGATCTGAAAAACCTCCATGGCCGTTGGAAAGCCCTAAGTTCCCTTCCCCTTGCACGTTCCTTGGCTCTTATCCACCTTGCTCCTCCTTTTCTCCTCACCATCCCGCACAGTCCATCCATGTTTCTCATGCCATTCATTGTGCTGTGCTGCCAAGCTAAACTAACACACCCAGCTAACCGACCCACTGCAAGCTCCTCTTCCACACACAGCGCTCTGTGTGTTTAGATGCTTTGACGTCAGGGCTGACGCACGGCAGCCTGGGATGTCCGGCGCCATCAGAGGCCCGTGTGCCTGGCTTTTGAACAGAGGTATTATTTGGCCAGCAGAGGGAGAGATGGACAAAAAGAATAGGAGGAGAGTGGATGTAAACTTCTGACGGCAATGGAATGAAGTCATCAACAGTTGACTGCAACAATGACATAGATTGTTTTTGTTTGTTGTTTCACTAATGTATACCAATAATTTCAACAATATGAAGCTCTATAAGCATACTTGCCAACCCTCCCGGATTTTCCGGGAGACTCCCGGAATTCAGCGCCTCTCCCGAAAACCTCCCGGGACAAATTTTCTCCCGAAAATCACGCGAAGCTGGAGGCCACGCCCCCTAAAGCTCCATGAGAACCGACTCAGCAATGTTGTGACCCTCTTAAACAGGACAATACTGTCATCTACTGTACATAGAATAAAATAGAATAGAATGTACTTTATTGATCCCTGGGGGATATTCAGCACCATAGTTCGCTCACAATAAACAATGATAATATAAATAATATAATATACATACAATATATAATATATGAATAATATATATATATATATACATATATATTCTACATTTAAGTGCAGTCAATGAACATATGCATTAGGGAGTCTGTTCTGAAGCCACGGCAGAACAAAGGTTACTCAAATAGTGAAAGGTAAGTGTTGTTGTTGTTTTTTTGAAACCAGCAAGCACAGTACAGTTAGTAGAACAACTGTGTTTTTATTACTGTGTATTTGATGGGTGCCGTCTGAAATTCAACTAATTATTTTATTTATATATACAATAAAATAAATATATATATAGTTGGAATTCACTGTAAGTCAAGTATTTCATATGTATATATAATATATATATATATATATATATATATATATATATATATATATATATATATATATATATATATATATATATATATATATATATACGAAATATATATGAAATACTCTCGTTGGTGAATTATACTACTCACCTCTTAACCACGCCCCCCGCCCCACCCCCCACCTCCCGAAATCGGAGGTCTCAAGGTTGGCAAGTATGACTTCAAGTATCGTACTACATACCGTATCTCTTAAAAATGATGCCATAACTGCGACTGAGCATCAATTTACAGCAAACTATAACAAATCAGATTTGATTAGAAACATCCTTGATCAAAGACAACCCCAGAAGTTAGCTTAGCATGTTTTGAAAACAATTTTTTCTGAAGCTGCTGCACCTCCCCTGAAGTTTTCCGGAGCCTCCTATTAGAGCAGGGGTGTCAAAGGTACGGCCCGCGGGCCAAATCGGGCCCGCCAACAGGTTTTCTCCAGCCCACGAGATGAATTTGCGAAGTATAAGAATGAGCAGAAATTTTAGAGTGAAAGTAACTGCTGTTTCTAAATGTGTCCACTGGATGTTGCCAGAGCAATTATTTGTGCCCTGTGAACATTTTTTTAATTCAAGTACCCCCTAATCAGAGCAAAGCATTTTTGGTTGAAAAAAAGAGATAAAGAAGTAAAATACAGCACTATGTCATCAGTTTCTGATTTATTAAATTGTATAACAGTGCAAAATATTGCTCATTTGTAGTGGTCTTTCTTGAACTATTTGAAAAAAAAAGATATAAAAATAACTAAAAACTTGTTGAAAAATAAACAAGTGATTAAATTATAAATCAAGATTTCTACACATAGAAGTAATCATCAACTTAAAGTGCCCTCTTCGGGGATTGTAGTAGAGATCCATCTGGATTCATGAACTTAATTCATTTTTTTTCACAGTTTATGAACTTACATTCATATTTTGTTGAAGTATTATTCAATAAATATATTTATAAAGGATTTTCGAATTGTTGCTATTTTTAGAATATTTTTGAAAAATCTCACGTACCCCTTGGAATATCTTCAAGTACCCCCATTTGAGAACCACTGGATTATATGACCGAAATAAACTTATTTCATTCATTCAAGTACATAACTCCACATGTGTTCATTCATAGTTTCCGTGCCTTCAGTGACAATCTACAACTTAAATAGTCGCGAAAATAAAGAAAACACATTGAATGAGAAGGTGTGTCCAAACTTTTGGCCTATACTGTACCTTGAACTCCAATGGGACTTTGCATGCATGTTCATAATAAAGTAAAAATAATAATAGTTTTTTAAATTTGGTTTTCTAAATGAGAGTGTGCGTCCAAACCTTTGCAGCTTCACAAGTTAAATAAAAAGTTGGAAAAAGCAAGAACCCTAACCCTAAATCTTCAATGATGGAGGTTTCATGAAATACAAATACACAAAATCAATTAAAAAAGGCCATTGAATATATACATAAATTGTTAATGAAATTAATGAGTTTACAATAAAACAGGTGATTAAATTTGTCAATGTAGTTAGGTAATGGTCGGTTATATTTCCTTTATATGTTATAATTACTCAAAACTGCGTTGTTTAACATTTATTGATTGATTAATTGATTGATTGATTGAAACTTTTATTAGTAGATTGCACAGTACAGTACATATTCCGTACGTGGTCCAATCAATTCGTGGTTACATTGACTCCATTATCAGGGGCCTAAATCAGTGGTTCTCAAATGGGGGTACGCGTACCCTTGGGGGTACTTGAAGGTATGCCAAGGGGTACGTGAGAATTTTTTTTAAATATACTAAAAATAGCAACAATTCAAAAATCGTTTATAAATATATTTATTAAATAATACTTCAACAATATGAATGTAATTTCATAAACTGTGAAAAGAAATGCAACAATGCAATATTCAGTGTTGACAGACAGATTTTTTGTATATTGATGTTAAAGATTTCTTTTTTTGTGAAGAAATGTTTAGAATTAAGTTGATGAATCCAGATGGATCTCTATTACAATCCCCAAAGAGGGCACTTTAAGTTGATGATTACTTCTATGTGTAGAAATCTTCATTTATAATTGAATCACTCGTTTATTTTTCAACAAGTTTTTAGTTATTTTTATATATTTTCCCCCAAATAGTTCAAGAAAGACCACTACAAATGAGCAATATTTTGCACTGTTATACAATTTAATAAATCAGAAACTGATGACATAGTGCTGTATTTTACTTCTTTATGTCACACCGCGGTGAGGGATATCTTGTCTTAGTTTTTTCTGTCTTATGATTTGCATGTTTTAGTTTAAAAAGTAACTCTCCTCTCATTTCAGGTCACTCGCCCTTCCTTTTGTGTCATCAGTCTGACGCCATCCCTGTTCCCTGATTGTTTCCACCTGTTCCCTATAACCCTCATGTGTCTTATAAGACCACTCCTCCCTTTTTTCTGTGCCAGATTGTTTCGTTTATTCGTGCTCTTTAGCGTCCATGTCCATGTCCATGTCAATGCCTTGCCTCGTGTTGTGCTTATGTTCCATCCATCCATCCATCTTCTTCCGCTTATCCGAGGTCAGGTCGCGGGGGCAACAGCCTAAGCAGGGTAACCCAGACTTCCCTTTCCCCAGCCACTTCGTCTAGCTCTTCCCGGGGGATCCCGAGGCGTTCCCAGGCCAGCCGAGAGACATAGTCTTCCCAACGTGTCCTGGGTCTTCCCCGTGGCCTCCTACCGGTTGGACGTGCCCTAAACACCTCCCTAGGGAGGCGTTCGGGTGGCATCCTGACCAGATGCCCGTACCACCTTATCTGGCTCCTCTCGATGTGGAGGAGCAGCGGCTTTACTTTGAGCTCCTCCCGGATGGCAGAGCTTCTCACCCTATCTCTAAGGGAGAGCCCCGCCACAGGGCGGAGGAAACTCATTTCGGCCGCTTGTACCCGTGATCTTATCCTTCCAGTCAAGACCCAAAGCTCATGACCATAGGTGAGGATGGGAACGTAGATCGACCGGTAAATTGAGAGCTTTGCCTTCCGGCTCAGCTCCTTCTTCACCACAACGGATCGGTACAACGTCCGCATTACTGAAGACGCCGCACCGATCCGCCTGTCGATCTCACGATCCACTCTTCCCTCACTCGTGAACAAGACTTCTAGGTACTTGAACTCCTCCACTTGGGGCAGGGGCTCCTCCCCGACCCGGAGATGGCACTCCACCCTTTTCCGGGCAAGAACCATGGACTCGGACTTGGAGGTGCTGATTCTCATTCCGGTTGCTTCACACTCGGCTGCAAACCGATCCAGTGAGAGCTGAAGATCCCGGTCAGATGAAGCCATCAGGACCACATCATCTGCAAAAAGCAGAGACCTAATCCTGCGGTCACCAAACCGGAACCCCTCAACGCCTTGACTGCGCCTAGAAATTAGCACAGCCCGAAGAGGCAACGTGGGTCACCCCTCCAATGGGCTCACCACTCATAGCAGGGGCCATAGAGGCCGGGTGCAATGTGAGCTGGGGGGCAGCCGAAGGCAGGGGACTTGGCGGTCCGATCCTCGGCTACAGAAGCTAGCTCTTGGGACGTGGAACGTCACCTCACTGGGGGGAAAGAGCCTGAACTAGTGCGCGAAGTGGAGAAGTTCCGGCTGGATATAGTCGGACTCACTTCAACGCACAGCAAGGGCTCTGGAACCACTTCTCTCGAGAGGGACTGGACCCTCTTCCACTCTGGCGTTGCCGACAGTGAGAGGCGACGGGCTGGGGTGGCAATTCTGGTTGCCCCCCGGCTTAAAGCCTGCACGTTGGAGTTCAACCCAGTGGACGAAAGGGTAGCCTCCCTCCGCCTTCAGGTGGGGGGACGGGTCCTGACTGTTGTTTGTGGTTACGCACCAAACGGCAGTTCGGAGTACCCACCCTTTTTGGGTACACTCAAGGGAGTACTGGAAAGTGCTCCCCCGGGTGATTCCCTTGTCCTACTGGGGGACTTCAACGCTCATGTTGGCAACGACAGTGAAACCTGGAGAAGCGTGATTGGGAAGAATGGCCGCCCGGATCTGAACCAGAGTGGTGTTTTGTTATTGGACTTTTGTGCTCGTCACAATTTGTCCATTACAAACACCATGTTCAAACATAAGGGTGTCCATATGTGCACTTGGCACCAGGACACCCTAGGCCGCAGTTCCATGATCGACTTTGTAGTTGTGTCATCGGATTTGCGGCCTTATGTTTTGGACACTCGAGTGAAGAGAGGGGCGGAGCTTTCTACCGATCACCACCTGGTGGTGAGTTGGCTGCGATGGTGAGGGAGGACGCCGGACCGACCTGGCAGGCCCAAACGCAGTGTGAGGGTCTGCTGGGAACGTCTGGCAGAGTCTCCTGTCAGAGAAAGTTTCAATTCCCACCTCCGGAAGAACTTCGAACATGTCACGAGGGAGGTGCTGGACATTGAGTCCGAGTGGACCATGTTCCACACCTCTATTGTCGAAGCGGCTGATCGGAGCTGTGGCCGCAAGGTAGTTGGTGCCTGTCGGGGCGGCAATCCTAAAACCCCTTGGTGGACACCAGCGGTGAGGGATGCCGTCAAGCTGAAGAAGGAGTCCTATCGGGTCCTTTTGGCTCATAGGACTCCAGAGGCAGTGGACAGGTACCGACAGGCCAAAAGGTGTGCGGCTTCAGCGGTCGCTGAGGCAAAAACTCGGACATGGGAGGAGTTCGGGGAAGCCATGGAAAACAACTTCCGGACGGCTTTGAAGCGATTCTGGACCACCGTCCGCCGCCTCAGGAAGGGGAAGCAGTGCACTATCAACACCATGTATGGTGCGGATGGTGTTCTGTTGACCTCAACTGCGGATGTTGTGGATAGGTGGAAGGAATATTTCAAAGACCTCCTCAATCCCACCAACACGTCTTCCTATGAGGAATCAGTGCCTGGGGAATCTGTGGTGGACTCTCCTATTTCTGGGGCTGAGGTCGCTGAGGTAGTTAAAAAGCTCCTTGGTGGCAAGGCACCAGGGGTGGATGAGATCCGCCCGGAGTTCCTTAAGGCTATGGATGCTGTGGGGCTGTCTTGGTTGACAAGAATCTGCAGCATCGCGTGGACATCGGGGGCGGTACATCTGGATTGGCAGACAGGGGTGATGGTTCCTCTCTTTAAGAAGGGGGACCGGAGGGTGTGTTCCAACTATCGTGGGATCACACTCCTCAGCCTTCCCGGTAAGGTTTATTCAGGTGTACTGGAGAGGAGGCTACGCCGGATAGTCGAACCTCGGATTCAGGAGGAACAGTGTGGTTTTCGTCCTGGTCGTGGAACTGTGGACCGGTTCTCTACTCTCGGCAGGGTTCTTGAGGGTGCATGGGAGTTTGCCCAGCCAGTCTACCTGTGCTTTGTGGACTTGGAGAAGGCATTCGACCGTGTGCCTCGGGAAGTCCTGTGGGGAGTGCTCAGAGAGTATGGGGTATCGGACTGTGTTATTGTGGCGGTCCGCTCCCTGTACAATCAGTGCCAGAGCTTGGTCCGCTATTGCCGGTGGTAAGTCGAACACATTTCCAGGCTTATGTTTCTTGATCCTGAATCCCTTTGTTACTATTTTGAGTGTTCCTTTCTTCCTCCTCAGCAGAGTGATTTTGCTTATTTCGTTTATTCAGCCGAAGTTAAGTTATTTTTCATTCTTTCCTCAAATTTTTGAGGGACATTTTTTGTTAAAACTTTATTAGATTAGATAGTGTAGAATGTTTCATAGCTGTTGTTTCTTTCTCCTGTTGGACCGTTTTTTGGTAATACATTTTACAGCATATACGCCGCTAATTGTGGTTCGTCTTTGCTTTTGTGTTTTCCTCCGTTCAGAGTTATTTTCAATTTTTTTTTGGTTAACATAGATATTGAATTCCTTGACTTTGGAGGTGAAAGGAAGTTACCAAAATAAAAGCCTGTCAAAGTTCCCTACTATGCATCTGAGTCCTATCCTTTTTACCAAGCTTGACACTTTATCCCTTTTTTTTAACCCAAAAAATGCTTTGCTCTGATTAGGGGGTACTTGAATTAAAAAGATGTTCACAGGGGGTACATCACTGAAAAAAGGTTGAGAACCACTGGCCTAAATGTTAGTCACAAAAACATCAACAAACAAAAAGATAACCATGTAATGCCTTTGAGTGACCTCTGGTGGTTGATGCATAAAATACAAATCAGTTCCTGCTGCCTTCAGATGTCAATGAAGTGTTGCTGGGATTTCCTTTGTTGCTTTGAAGGCACAGAAGCAAAACGTGTGTGTGAGAGCCTTTTCAGGATGTTTTGTAGAAAATCGACAATCCGAGCTTTGTATCCTCTCTGTTCAATAGAAAGTGGTGTTTAGCACTCCCGTTTGACATTTTTAATACCTTCTCATGTCTTTTTGGTCCCACTAAAATGCTAGCATTTATTTCAGCCCTGAGCAATTATTTTGACTCGGGGGCCACATTTAGAGAAAAAAATGTATCTGGGGGCCAGTATATCTATTTTTATGAACACTAATACAAAACCTCACAATAATGTCTGATTGAATGCTAAAACAATTTGACAGACCGTTTTAAAAAAACGTAATGGAATTTTACATTTTTCTATGAAGGATAAAACACTGAATATTGATAACATGTAAATGTCACAACCCCTTTCGATGGACACATTTTACAATCAAGTGAAACGCAACAAAAATAAAACAAACGGTGAAATATGAACGCGAAGGGTACAAAATAAACCCACCTACAATCTGATATATCTGATACATCAGTAAAATTTAGAACTTTGAAAATCTCCTTCCGTGTCTGTAGAAACGCTTCCCGCTCACACTGCTTGGTGCCTCGTCTAAGCTGCTGTGACTTACATTACCATAGTAACTAATTAGATGACCATAGTAACTAATTAGATGACCATAGTTACTAGTATATCATCCAAAAGCGCAGATTCCTACCATTGAAATACTTTGTATAGGTGAAGACTTACGTTGGTTAGAAAACATCACTGCCCATCATAATGGCAGCTACACTTACCATCTTGAAGATCTAAAAAAAATTATTTAGGAATGTCCGGCGGGCCAGATTGAAAAGCTTAACAGGCCGCACTTGGTCCCCGGGCCTTAATTTGCAAAGGTCTGATTTATTTGGACTAGAATTGTCCGATATTATTGGCCTGCCGATTTTATCGGGCGATAAATGCTTTAAAATGTAATATCGGAAATTATTGGTATCGGTTTCAAAATTATCAATATCGGTTTCAAAAAGTAAAATATATGACTTTTTAAAACGCTACTGTGTATACGGGTGCAGGATGAAGTACAGAGCACAAATAAACCTTAAAGGCATTGCCTTTGCGTGCCGGCCCAGTCACATGATATCTACGGCTTTTCACACAGAAGTGAATACAAGTCATACTTGGTCAACAGCCATACAGGTCACACTGA
Organism: Nerophis ophidion; assembly: GCF_033978795.1. Lineage (NCBI taxonomy): Eukaryota > Metazoa > Chordata > Actinopteri > Syngnathiformes > Syngnathidae > Nerophis > Nerophis ophidion. The sequence continues at coordinate 32,535,576 of NC_084633.1, read as the reverse complement.
GGGAAGCCGTATGAACAACCTTAACACTGTTACAAATATGCGCCACACTGTGAGCCCACACCAAACAAGAATGACAAACACATTTCGGCAGAACATCCGCACCATAACACAACATAAACTCGACAGAAAAAAAAACCCCACTACCCCTTGCAGCACTAACTCTTCCGCGACGCTACGATATACCAGAACCCCGCCCACCTCAACCTGCTCATGCTCTCTCAGGGGGAGCATGTCCCAAAAAAAAATAATGCACTTTGGACAATAATAAATATGGCAGTGCCATGTTGGCATTTGTTTCCAAAACTTGAGTTGATTTATTTTAGAAATCCTTTTTACATTGTTTATACATCCAGCGGGGCATCACAACAAAATTAGGCATAATAATGTGTTAATTCCTAGACTGTGTATATCGGTATCGGTTGATATCGGTATCGGTTGATGTTGGTATCGGTAACTAAGAGTTGGAGAATATCGGAATATCGGCAAAAAAGCCATTGTCGGACATCCCTAATTTGGACAGTAGTCAGAAAGCAGACTAGCAACTCTCTAACAACTAGTTGCACTGTGTGTCCGCAGAAGGACTCATACTCAGACCCGTCTGTTCCAAAGCTGCGGCCCATCCATATCCATTTTTGAAACGTATCGTTGAAGTTGACGTTTTTGACTCTGGTGTTGGTGTCATGTTATCTGTGAGGTCCGACTTTAGCCAGAAGCTGGACCACTGCACCTTAGTCTCCTATCATCTGACTGTGGATGAGCGTAACTACTGAACAATTTAGGTAGGTGTTGGTATAATATCAGTATTATAATAATACTGATATTATTTGTATTAATACTGTTATTATAATAATAATAATAATAAACAATGATGAATGAATCAAACATTCAAGCCTTGAAGTAGCAAGAAAAAGTGCATGAATAAAACGTTAATTATTGCTCAGTTTGCTACAATGATTTGCTTCAACACTGAATATAGAACAAGCAACGTTTATGTAACTTAATAGTGCAAAATAAACGTTCAAAAAACAAACGAAAAAACATCAATAAAAAATGTATGTCTCTTGTCTATTTGCAGCCTTCTGAGGTAAATATCAACATTAACCTATTCTACAGGCTAATACATTTGAAAATAAAGAAAACAATGAGGTGGGCGGGGTTGGGGGGGCGTATATTTTAGCGTTCCGGAAGAGTTAGTGCTGCAAGGGATTCTGGGTATTTGTTCGGTTGTGTTTATGTTGTGTTACAGTGCGGATGTTCTCCCAAAATGTGTTTGTCATTCTTCTTTGGTGTGGCGTCACAGTGTGGCGCATATTTGTAACAGTGTTAAAGTTGTTTATACGGCCATCCTCAAGTATGCCTTGCATTCACTTATGTGTGTATAGGCCGCATTTTTTATGTGGCTTGGCTGGCACGCTGTTTGTATGGAGGAAAAGCTGAATATATATCTGTTTGTATGTTGTAATTTTAATCCATGTTATTTATGTTTATATATTTTTATACTGTATTAATACAAACTCAGCTAATAAGTCATTGGAAAGAGGAGGGCAAAATGAACAAATTGTAGTCTTGGTTTTTGTTTAGTTACTTACCACTATTGACTTTAGTTTTTTCGCATGATTGTAAGTGATGAAAAAAAAGGTATTAGCATTATAATTTTTTGGAAATTGTTACGCTGTCTTATACTGTTGTATTCATGAACTATATTGTTAAAGTTAGTCTAAATCACAATCTCAAAAGAATGCAAATATATGCCTCGAGATCGCCCGGGAAGTGCTGGACAAGGTGGCTGGGGAGAGGAAAGTCTGGGCTTCCCTGCTTAGGCTGCTGCCCCCGCGACCCCACCTCGGATAAGCGGAAGAAGATGGATATATATATATATATATATATATATATATATATATATATATATATATATATATATATATATACACACACACAATTCAGAGGGCTCAAGGTTGGCAAGTATGCCCAAGACCCCATAGAGCAGTGGTTCTCAAATGGGGTTATGCATACCCCTGGGGGTATTTGAAGGTATGCCAAGGGGTATGTGAGATTTTTTTTAATTATTCTAAAAATAGCAACAATTCAAAAATCCTTTATAAATATATTTATTGAATAATAATTCAACAAAATATGAATTTAAGTTCATAAACTGTGAGAAGAAATGCAACAATGCAATATTCAGTGTTGACAGCTGGATTTTTTGTGGACATGATCCATAATTATTGATGTTAAAGATGTCTTTTTTTGTGATGAAATATTTAGAATTAAGTTCATGAATCCAGATGGATCTCTATTACAATCCCCAAAGAGGGCACTTTAAGTTGATGATTACTTCTATGTCTAGAAATCTTTATTTATAGTTGAATCACTTGTTTATTTTTCAACAATTTTTTTGTTATTTTTATCTTTTTTTCCAAATAGTTCAAGAAAGACCACTACAAATGAGCAATATTTTGCACTGTTATACAATTTAATAAATCAGAAACTGATGACATAGTGCTGTAATTTACTTCTTTATCTCTTTTTTTCAACCAAAAATGCTTTTCTCTGATTAGGGGGTACTTGAATTAAAAAATTTTTCACAGGGGGTACATTACTGAAAAAAAGTTGAGAACCAGTGCCCTAGAGCAGTGGTCCCCAACCACTCGATTAGTACCAGGCCGCAAAATAATTTATTATTATCATTATTATTATTATTTTTATTAAATCAACATAAAAATCACAAGTTACACTTACAATTAGTGCACTAACCCAAAAAAACTCATTTTTCATGACAAAAAAAATTAATCAATCAATCAATCAAACAATCATTGTTTATTTATATAGCCCTAAATCACTAGTGTCTCAAAGGGCTGCACAAACCACAACGACATAATCGGTATAGCCCACATAAGGGCAAGGAAAACTCATCCCAGCGGGACATCGGTGACAGTGACAATTATGACTATGAGAAACCTTGGAGAAAAAGATATAAAAATAACTAAAAACTCGTTGAAAAATAAACAAGTCATTCAATTATAAATAAAGATTTCTACACATAGAAGTAATCATCAACTTAAAGTGCCCTCTTTGGGGTTTGTAATAGAGATCCATCTGGATTCATGAACTTAATTCTAAACATTTCTTCACAAAAAAATAAATCTTTAACATCAATATTTATGTAACATGTCCACTAGAGATGCGGGGTTTGCAGTCTTATTTGCGGAGTCCGCAGATAAACCGCGGGTCGGGCGGGTGACATGACGAAAAAATATATTTTAAATAGATTCAGGCGGGTGGCAAATGAACCATTTAGAAATATATGATATACATGGTTCAGAGATCGGTATCCTTTATCATTCAAAGAGCCATTTTGGACCCGTGTCGGAAAGCGAAGAAGACATTAGCTAATGTAAACATTCTCAAGTATGTCTGCCGGCATTCACCCAGGTAATAAGTATTAGGGCGTGCTATGAAGCCCTTGCCTGTGACACCTTCTACAACATGTACAATGTACTTGCAAGCCCAGCAATATGTTATGTGTGGCTTCCACTGACACACGCACACGACTGCAAGGCATACTGGGGGATACAAAGTACACTAATGGTTGTGATATAAACAATTTTAACACTCTTACTAATATGCGCCACGCTGTGAAGCCACACCAAACAAGAATGACAAACACATTTCGGGAGAACATCCTCACAGTAACACAACATAAACACAACACAACAAATACACAGAATCCTTTGCATCCATGGCACTTCCTGACTATATTATTCACCCCACTAGCAGCAAACCCAGCCACCCCCCGTGCGTCGGTAAGGTGGGCGGAGTTGGGGTCGCGGGGGTGTAAAATATATTCAGGAGGTGTCGTGGATGCAAAGGATTCTGGGTATTTGTTGTGTTGCGTTTATGTTGTGTTACTGTGAGGATGTTCTCCCGAAATGTGTTTGTAATTTTTGTTTGGTGTGGCTTCACAGCGTGGCGCATATTAGTAAGAGTGTTAAAATTGTTTATATCACAACCATTAGTGTACTCTGTATCACCCAGTATGCCTTGCAGTCGTGTGCGTGTTGCTGCGGAAGCCACACACAACATGTTGCTGGACTGGCAAACGGTTAGTACATGTTGTTGAAGGTGTCAAAGGCAATGGTTTCACAGCACGCCCTTATTTCCGTTATCTGAATTATCACCATCGGATATTCGCGAGAACGTTAGCGGCTCCTAATGCCTTCTTTACTTTGTGACACGGGTCAAACTAGCTCTTTAAATGGTAAAGGTTGCCGACTCCGGATATATAACGGGCGGGCGGTTGCGGTTCTGATAAAATATTGGTTCGGGTGGATGGCGGGTGGATGACGACTTTAGTGATGCGGTTGCAGGTGATATAATTGCCTATCCGCGCATATCTAATGTCCACAAAAAAATCTAGCTGTCAACACTGAATATTGCATCGTTGTATTTTTTTCCACAGTTTATGAACTCACATTCATATTTTCTTGAAGTATTATTCAATAAATATATTTATAAATGATATTTGAATTGGTGCTATTTCTACCTTCAAGTACCCCCAGGGGTACACGTACCCCCATTTGAGAACCACTGCCCAAGAGGAGTCTCCACTGCCGGATGCACTTTAGCGTCATGCCCAGGACACTGCCAGTAGACCTCACCGTATGATGCAGTAACGCCATCAGACCCTAGGGGGCGCTGACAAAAAAGTAAAGAGCTGATTCAGCAGCTCGTCCCGACACGAAGAAGACCGAGCAAACACAAGCTGAAGCTAACAGTAACAACGATTGCTAACCGATTTGTGCTACTTGACACAACGTGAAAAGTGACACACAAGTCCGGGTTCACTCGCTTAACGTTACCGCTGCAAGCGGGCCATGCAGCGCTCCAAAAGGTAATGAGCCGGAAAGCCTCGCGTTCTCGGCTCGGCGGTGCCCACAAACTGCAGCCACACCGGAATGACTGGCAGCCCAGGTTGGTGTTCCGTTCCGGGGCTGCTTGGTGACAAATATAACCCGCTGTTTGCGTCCAGGCCTGTGTCGTGGGAACTTGTCGCAGCCACGCGGAAGGGAAACTGAACATTAAACCTCCCCCGGTCAAGCCATTTTAACACCTATACGCGGCCTGGTGTTGCCACTTCGGGGACCTCACGTCGTCATTAGCCCGTCACTCATGTAGTCTCGGGCGGCGTGTGCGCCTCAACAGCCGCGGTTGACTTGTGTGTGTGTGGGGGGGCAATGACGCTAATCGCTAGCTTCAAACGGTCATCGCACCTGCTCCAACTTCATTCGTGACAGCGGTGCAGCAAAACGCGCGCTAACGTGTTAGAATGTTGGACTCGAACATTGCCTCTTTGTGTGCTGCTGCCCGCCACTGGCTGACAGACCCGCGTCGGTACGCATCGACGCGCCTTCTATAGAATCCTAATGTGCAGATGTATTCTTTTTCTTTTCTCCATTATACATTTCCGACATTTGATGTTTTGCTGAAGACAAACACGCCCCAACAAATTGATTGTTGAAGGCCTTAGTCATTGTCATCATTTTCACTTTCATGGAAATGGCCTAATTTGGGAAGCTTTTACTTTCGTTACGTCTGTCAAGTTTCGCCTTTTCACTTGTCATTGTCACCTATTTAAAGTTAAAGTACCAATGATCGTCACACACACACACACACATTGTGGTGAAATGAACATCTGCATTTGACCATCACCATGTTCACCCCCTGGGATGTGAGGGGAGCTGTGAGCAGCAGTGGTGGCCGCGCTCGGCAAGCATTTTATTGATTTAACCCTCCGTTCTATGGACTGGACTCTAACACTACTATGTTAGATCCACTATGGACTGGACTTTCACACTATTGTGTTAGATCCACTATGGACTGGACTCTCACACTATTATGCTAGATCCACTTTGGACTGGACTCCCACACTATCCAATCCACTTTATTCATGTAGCACATTTAAACAACAACACTATTATGCTAGATCCACTATGGACTGGACTCACACTATATTTTTAGATCCACAATGGACTGGACTCTCACACTATTATGGTCGATCCTTTATGGACTGGACTCTCACACTATTATGCTAGATCCACTATGGACTGGATTCTCATACTATGGACTGGACTCTCACACTATGGACTGGACTCTCACGCTATTATGCTAGATCCACTATGGACTGGACTCTCACACTATTATGGTAGATCCATTATGGTCTCGACTCTCACACTATTATGCTAGATCCACTATGGACTAGACTCACACTGTTATGCTAGATCCACTATGGACTGGACTCTCACACTATTATGTTAGAACCACTATGGACTGGACTCTTACATATTATACTAGATCCATTATGTACTGGACTCTCACCCTATGGACTGAACTCTCACACTATTATGCTAGAACTACTATGGACTAGACTCTCACACTATTATGCTAGATCCACTATGGACTGGACTCACACTATATTTTTAGATCCACAATGGACTGGACTCACACACTATTATGGTCGATCCTTTATGGACTGGACTCTCACACTATTATGCTAGATCCACTATGGACTGGATTCTCATACTATGGACTGGACTCTCACACTATGGACTGGACTCTCACGCTATTATGCTAGATCCACTATGGACTGGACTCTCACACTATTATGGTAGATCCATTATGGTCTCGACTCTCACACTATTATGCTAGATCCACTATGGACTAGACTCGCACTGTTATGCTAGATCCACTATGGACTGGACTCTCACACTATTATGTTAGAACCACTATGGACTGGACTCTTACATATTATACTAGATCCATTATGTACTGGACTCTCACCCTATGGACTGAACTCTCACACTATTATGCTAGAACTGCTATGGACTAGACTCTCACACTATTATGCTAGATCCACTATGGACTGGACTCTCACACTATAATGTTAGATCCACTATGGACTGGACTCACACTATTATGCTAGATCCACTATGGACTAGACTCTCACACTATTATGCTAGATCCACTATGGACTGGACTCACACTATTATGTTACATCCACTATGGACTGGACTCTCATTATTTGGACTGGACTCTCACACTATTATGCTAGATCCACTATGGACTAGACTCTCACACTATTATGCTACATCCACTATGGACTGGACTCTCATTATTTGGACTGGACTCTCACACTATTATGTTAGTTCCACTATGGACTGGATTCTCGCACTATTATGCGAGATCCACTATGGACTAGACTCTCACACTATTATGCTAGATCCACTGTGGACTGGACTCTCATTATTTGGACTGGACTCTCACACTATTATGTTAGATCCACTATGGACTGGATTCTCCCACTATTATGCTAGATCCATTATGGACTGGACTCTCAAACTATTAAGTTAGATCCACTATGGACTAGATTCTCACACTATTATGCTAGATCTATTATGGACTGGACTCTCACCCTATGGACTGGACTCTCACACTATTATGCTAGATCCACAATGGACTGGACTCTCACACTATTATTTTAGATCCACTATGGACTGAACTCTTAAACTATTATGCTCGATCCATTATGGACTGGAATCTCACACTATTATGATAGATCCACTTTGGACTGGATTCTCATACTATGGACTGGACTCTCACACTATTATGCTAGATCCACTATGGAATGGACTCTCACACTATTATGCTAGATCCACTATGGACTGGTTTCTCATACTAAGGACTGGACTCTCACACTATGGACTGGACTCTCACACTATTATGCTAGATACACTATGGACTGGACTCTCACACTATTATGTTGGATCCACTGTGGACTGGACTCTCACACTATTATGTTAGATCCCCTGTGGACTGGACTCTCACACTATTATGCTAAATCCACTATGGACTGGACTCTCACACTATTACGCTAGATCCACTATGGACTGGACTCACACTATTATGCTAGATCCACTATGGAAAGGACTCTCACACTATTGTGCTAGATCCACTATGGACTGGATTCTCACACTATGGACTGGACTCTCACACTATGGACTAGACTCTCACGCTATTAAGCTAGATCCACTATGGACTGGACTCTCACACTATTATGTTAGATCCACTGTGGACTGGACTCTCACACTATTATGTTATATCCACTATGGACTGGACTCTCACACTATTGTAGTAGATCCACTATGGACTGGACTCTCACACTATTATGCTAGATCCACTATGGAAAGGACTCTCACACTATTATGCTAGATCCACTATGGACTGGATTCTCACACTATGGACTGGACTCTCACACTATGGACTGGACTCTCACGCTATTATGCTAGATCCACTATGGACTGGACTCTCACACTATTATGTTAGATCCACTGTGGACTGGACTCTCACACTATTATGTTATATCCACTATGGACTGGACTCTCACACTATTGTAGTAGATCCACTATGGACTGGACTCTCACACTCTTATGCTAGATCCACTATGGAAAGGACTCTCACACTATTATGCTAGATCCACTATGGACTGGATTCTCACACTATGGACTGGACTCTCACACTATGGACTGGACTCTCACGCTATTATGCTAGATCCACTATGGACTGGACTCTCACACTATTATGTTAGATCCACTGTGGACTGGACTCTCACACTATTATGTTTGATCCACTGTGGACTAGACTCTTACAGTATTATGCTAAATCCACTATGGACTGGACACTCACACTATTATGCTAGATCCACTATGGACTGGACTCTCACACTATTATGTTAGATATTATGTTAGATCAACTATGGGCTGGACTTTCACACTTATGTTGGATCCATTATGGACTGGACTCTCACACTATTATGTTATATCCACTGTGGACTAGACTCTCACACTATTATGCTAGATCCATTATGGACTGGACTCACACTATTATGCTAGATCCACTATGGACTGGACTCTCACACTATTATGTTATATCCACTGTGGACTAGACTCTCACACTATTATGCTAGATCCACTATGGACTGGACTCTCACACTATTATGCTAGATCCACTATGGACTGGACTCTCACACTATTATGTTAGATATTATGTTAGATCAACTATGGACTGGACTTTCACACTTATGTTAGATCCATTATGGACTGGACTCTCACACTATAATAGATTTATTTATTGTAAATAAAGTAATGCAGACAGTTCTAAAATTTGGCTGACTACAGAGAGGTGCAGCCAGCACTTTTATTTTAGGGCTCTAGTGTTCCAGTTTTGCACACATTTCCATGAATTATTAAATTTGGGAATTACTTCAACTGTTTCCTATTACAAATGCAATGTTTTTTAAATTTGCAAGTGATAAAATGTTTTTTTTTGGTAACGAAAGAAATGTATAACTGCATCAGTACATATAAGTGTGTGAATGTAGAAATAGTGCCAAAGCGCTTGAGTTCCTTAAGGTAGAAAGGCGCAATACAAGTATAACCCCTTTACCATATCAATTAAAGATGCATCAATAATCGAATTCTAGTTCCCGAATCGTAATTCTAATCCTTCCTGCCCAAAGATTCCCACCTTTAGTGCAGTGTGTTTGATTGAATGTGGATAAATCCATTGGTCCACCGTGAAAAGCAATTTAATTTGTCTGATGGGACGAGGCTAAATAAATTCTGTGGCGGCATGTGAATTTTGGTAACCAGGAAACATCCAAAAATTAAGCACAGCATTGTATAAAGTGCAGCATTCAAAGTCTATAAAAAAAGTTTGTACAGTAATTACTTTAAAAAAATTTAAATAAAAAGACTTTGTGAATCATTTTTTTTATTGTCCACTCCTGCTTGCTGTGGTATTGTTTAACTGCCTGGGTTTGCATGGACATAAATGAGGACTACATTTATGGTCAAACGTTTTAGCAGTGACTCTAACTTTGCTCCTCATGAGCATGTTAAAGCAAGCAAGCATGTGTTAAAGGGTTTTCTTGGAAAATTATATATATATAAAAAAAAGTAATTAACTTAGGTTTTTTTTGTTTTGTTTGTTTCCAGATTTGCAGATCTTATCTTTAGTTTCCAGATCTGTTTATTACAACAGCATGGAAGAACTCCATTGCAAGCATGAAAAACTGGGCAGCAAAGTTATGGAAAGTCACTTTTTAGGTCAAAATATTTCACGTAGTATCTTATAACTTTTTGCAAACTAACAAAAAACAAAACACCTGAGTTAAAAAAAAAAAATGTCTAATTTTATTCATATAATGATTTTGTCTTAAGGGAACCCCAAGCAGACGAGACCTTTACATTTGCATGTTGCACATTATCTTTTTCACATCTGTATTCATCTTTTTATCCAGAGTTGATAGTGTATCATCCTTCGAGGACGGTGTGAGGCCCGGAGAGCTTGGCTCTGCAACATTTTCGGACACTTTGCCTTCCAGTTTGGCAGAACAGCCAGTGGTGACCAGCCATGCCTTCGTTGTTGCAAATGAACTTCAGGAAGAGGGTGAGTTTTGCTGTTTTCAAATGTTCTTTCCTTTGTAGAAACAACATACCCAACGTACCCCATTCTCATTGTGGTTAACTTTTGCGTGCTTTACCTGAGGTTTCTGAACATGGATAGTCACTTAGTATTTGTTTTAGTGTTAATAGTTTCCATCCATCCCTCCATTTTCTACCGCTTGTCCCTTTTGGGGTAGCGGGGGGTGCTGGAGCCTATCTCGGCTGCAGTCGAGCGGAAGGCAGGCTACAACCTGGACAAGTCGCCACCTCATCGCAGGGCCAACATAGATAGTTTGAGTAAAATTATTTATCATGTAACGTATTGTCATATTGTTGGTTTAAGATACCGTACAGGCAAAAAGTTTGGACACACCTCATTCAATGTGTTTTCTTAATTTTCATGACTATTTACATTGTAGATTGTCACTGAAGGCATCAAAATTATTAATGAATACGTGTGGAGTTATGTACTTAACAAAAAAAGGTGAAATAACTGAAAACATGTTTTATATTCTAGTTTCTTCAAAATAGCCACCCTTTGCTCTGATTGCTTTTTTTGCATACCCTTGGCCTTCTCTCAATGAGCTTCAAGAGGTAGTCACCTGAAAGGGTTTTCTTTTCACGGGTATCATAGTTTTGATGCCTTTAGTGACAATCCACAATGTAAATAGTCATGAAAATAAATAAACGCATTGAAATGAGAATGTGTGTTCAAACTTTTGGCCTGTACTGTACATATTTTAATAATACCTTTTTAAAGTAAGTAAATAAATTGGGTAGAAGTGCACAATGAATATCGGACTGACCATTTTCAGGCCGATATGAAGAATAACCGTATTTTTCGGATTATAAATCGCAGTTTTTTTCATAGTTTGGCCGGTGGTGCGACATATACTCCGGAACGACTTATGTGTGAAATTATTAACACATTACCGTAAAAATATTAAATATTACTATATATCTCATTCGTGGAAGAGACGAAGAAAATGTCAGCAATCGTCACACACATGTCAACCAATAAGAATTCGGCGGGGGAGGGTCATGGCAGAAGTGCATTGTGGGTCATGGGATGCTAACTGCTATATGCTACTGCCATTGCTATTAAAATGGATCATTTCAAAAACTGAGAACGGCTGAACAAAATTGGCACCGAAAAGGAAATCATGTACTGCAGATTACAAGCTGAACGTAGTGAAATATGCAGCAGAAAACGACCAAAGGAAGCAGCGCATACCTTTGGAGTTGGCAGAGGTCTTTAGAAGCGACATCGAGGAAGAAGATTTCATCGGATTTAGCGATTAGGAGTGACAGATTGTTTGGTAAACGTATAGCATGTTGTATATGTTATAGTTATTTGAATGAGTCTTACCATAATGTTACGTTAACATACCAGGCACCTTCTCAGTTGGTTATTTATGCGTCATATAATGTACACTTATTCAGCCTGTTGTTCACTATTCTTTATTTATTTTAAATCGCCTTTCAAATGTCTATTCTTGGTGTTGGATTTTATCAAATAAATTTCCCCCGAAAATGCGACTTCTATTCCAGTGCGACGTATATATGTTTTTTTCCTTCTTTATAATGCATTTTGGGCCGATGCGACGTATACTCCAGAGCGATTTATAATCCGAAAAATACGGTATGTCAAAATTATACATCTGGCAACATAAAAAAAATAGCTGTGATTTAAAATAAAAATGTAAAAACCGCTCAAACAAGGTGAGATTACCCGTACTGTGCTGTTTTCATGTGCGATGTGCACCAAATGTTCTACAATAATTTCACCACCTGAAAGGCCAGCAGAGCTTCAACGGTGTTTGGAAAAACTTAAGCCGACATCAGTGCTACTTGGGAAGCTGCCATCAAAGCCAGCCGCAAAGAAAAGTGTGCACAAACTACAGTTAAATGAAAATTTAGAAATAGTAGATACAAATAAGTTACATTATCGGCCTTAAGAACTGTAAAGTTATCTGTATCGGCTTGAAAAACACGGCTTGCTTCCCAAAAATGACCGTGACGGAGCAAAAAGTAGGGTTCAATAAAGTTGAATTATGAGCACTTAAGAAAAATGGGATGATCAGTTACCCCATGTGACAAATTCACGGTTAAAGCACATATTGGGTGAAACTCACATGTGCCAACAATGGGAAGTTTCACTCCAGTGATTCCACATTCCACATAACCGTGTTACAAAAAAGATCAATTAAAATATTGCATTACGTTGGATATAAAGAACATACAAACCCTTTATTTATTGAATCACAAATATTGAAATCCAACGATTTGGTGCATTTGCAAAAAGCTAAAATTATGTACGAAGCAAACTATAACCTGCTACCCAAGAATGTACAACAATTCTTCCCAACAAAAGAGGAAACATATAACATTAGAGGAAAATGTGACTTAAAACATTTGTATGCTTGTACAACACTTAAAATCTTTAGCATATCAGTATGTGGAATTAAATTATGGAATGGATTAACTAAATAAATCAAACAAAGCACCAATACGATTCAGTTTGAGACCTTTCAAACTACAAGTGTTTACAACGTACATAATAATTATAATAAACACCCTTTTTTTGTTTTGTTGTTGTTTTGAGATAAATTATTTATGTATTTAATGATTGTTTACTTACTATGGTATATTATTTATTTATTCACTGTTCTGTTACAAAGAGTACGAAAATGGAATAAAATTGCTATGGTAAGAAAAAGGGTAGGATTAAATAAACTCAGCTTCTTCCTACTCCTTTTCGGATGTGCTGTAATAAAACAACTGGAAATATGTGATGCTTTACATTGAATTGTATGCATGTTCCAAATAAACTGAAGATGAACTGAACATTGCTTTATTCCGGCCTGTTTTATATGCTCATCAGGTGGACATGAAGCTGGTCAAGGTGTCAGTGATACTACTTTTGGTTGGAAGTCGCTGGGGCAAGAGTTGAGGCCAAATGATGTGACAACGGATTTGAACCCTTTTCAGCATGGAAACCGTGCTTTAGCTTCAAAGGACATGAGGAAATCGCAGGGTGAGCACTCCTGAAAGTATATTATCAAAGATGCAAGAGTATGTTTTTGAAGCAGCATTAAAGTGACATAAAGCTTGTTCATGTCAAGACGTTATTGTTTAAATTTTTTACCTTAACTCTTTTGTACGCTACATGTAGTACCATGACTTGTTTAGCTACCAATGACAGTTTCGTTTGTCTTCGAATTTTGATGTTCTGTTGTAGACAGAGGGATGGCTCACTCAGATGAGTCTCGGTTGGCCAACCTCCTGCGCCGAGTCTCTAGGGAGGATGACCGTGACCGCAGGCTGACTACCCTCAAGCAGTTGAAGGAATTTATCAGCCACAGCGAAAACAAAGTGGTCAGTCAAAAACGCCATTCTTACCTAAACAAACAAAAAAAGTGACTAAAAAATGCTAACTGTTTGAAATTTTGTGCTCATACAGACATTGGTCAAACAATTGGACACCATCCTCAGCACCTTGAATGATATTTTGAATGAGAGGTAAGGAAAAGCTGTAATGTGACCCCTAATGGTCGTCTGGTTATATTTATTTGTATTATTCATGTCCAACTCAATAATACTGTTGTGCTGTCAGTTCAGGTGGCCTCATCAGTCAGCAAAATGTTCAATACACAGATTTTGAATTCTTCCCTGCCGCTTTTTTGGTAGTTGGAAAAAAAAATGTTAACTGTAGTGCTCACCAGTGTTTATTCTGTACGAAAATTAACACCAAAATATTGTGTAGTACTCTGAAACCTGCTTAAGTTGGCCCTGCTTATGGACAGCCCGTCCTATAGTCCATCATGTACTTCTAATTAATAAAAAGTGCATGCTGAATCGACATAACTGATTGAATGCTTTCGTCAGCAAAAATTTAAGACCAGAAGGGGTAGAAAATGGATCTGTTTATGTCTGTGTTGTAGTTTGGGCTATGCTAATAATCAAAACTGACATTGAGAGCTTCTAACCAACTTCTGTGTTGGTTATTTTGGCTTTCCCACTTTGCGATTCTTTCACTGCTAATACATATCCTAAAAGTCCCCCTGAGTTCAGTTCAAAGACGGAGAATTTCAAGTTATTGCAGCAAATAACAGGCATGTGAGATGTCCGTGAAAACCCGCATTTGTAAACAATTTTCTCGTCAAAATATCCCTTCCGCGTTTTTTTAATGAAATATCGAAAACATACGATATAAACATTTGTTTAATGCTCGCCGCGGGTACTCGCTGTCCCTTTTGCCTAAACGCGGCACTGAACAGGGTCTATTTCTTGACTTGAGTTTTGAACTAAATTAAATGAAGTGGTGGGCCACCAAACCAAGTTGGCAACTGCGCAGCAAACACGGGGAACTACAGTCTTGGCCAAAAATATTGGCACCCCTGCATTTCTGTCAGATAATGCATCACTTGTACCAAAAATTAAATTACAAATGCTTTGGTATTCACATGTCTATTTCTTTTTTTTGCATTGGAACAACATAAAAAAAAAAATCAAAAAGCCAAATCTGATATTTTACACAGAACTCCAAAAATGGACTGGACAAAATTATTGGCACCTTTTCAAAATTGTAAGAAATAGTTGTATTCTAAGCATGTGATGCTCCTTTAATTTGTACTTAAACTCACCTGTAGCAAGTAACAGGTGCTGGCAATATAGAAATCACACTTGCAGGCAGTTAAAATGGCAAAAAGCTGACTCAACCTTTGTGTTGTGTGTATCACACTGAGCATGGAGAAAAGAAAGAAGAGCAAAGAACTCTCAGACGATTTGATAACCAAGATTGTGGAAAAGCATGGACAATCTCAAGGCTACAATGTCATCTCCAGAGATCTAAATGTTCCTGTGTCTACTGTGCGCAATGTCATCAAGAATTTTAAAGCCCAAGGCCCTGTAGCTAACCTCCCTGGATGTGGACAGAAGAGAAAAATTGATGAAAGTCTGCAACAAAAAAAGCATTGTTAGAATTGTAGATAACAAACCTAGATCCAGAAGTTGAAAAGGATTTGCAAATCGTTGTATTTTGGTTTTATTTACGATTTACACAACGTGCCAACTTCACTGGTTTTGGGTACAGTAGTATTGATCACATTTATTTAATATTTCGAATGCATTAAAAAAAAGAAAAAGTTGTCTTCTTGTCTAACATAAGGTTTGTAAATGATTCTCAAAAAAAAGTGCAGTTCTCCTTTAACTACTGGATCCGAACTTTAAATGCAGTCTCTTTTGGGGGGGTTTGCAGTGAACTTATCCTCCTAACATGCAGGCTCCTCGCTTGTTGATTTTTATAGCAGTAAGCTGCTGTGGGAGCTGCGTCAGGATGCAGCAGCCTGCCTCGGTCTGCTCTGCACTTTGCTCAGCTATGAGGCAGAACGCATCTTCAAGTGGCTCTTCCTCAAGTTTACCTCAAGCAGTCGTGATGAGGTGAAGTTGTTGTACCTGGTGGCTACACAGCACGCTTTGGAGGCCGCCGGGGAGAGAAAGACCTTCTCTCAAGTAATGCAGGTAAAGCACATTCATGGAATTTTCTCTTAACAATCAACTGTTTTTTTGCACGCAACGGGGACAATTTGTCAAGGAATGAGTTTGCCAAAAGGCATGTTATTGTACTTTTAAATTTAGGTAACAGCTCGGGCTGTAAAGCAAAACCTGTTAATTCAAATGTTGTTTATTTTTTATCTGTAAATGTATAAGAAACAAAGGCAATTAAACAATCCTACAAAATACAGTTGAAAACAAGTCCAACATGAGTTTTTTATTGATAGTCTTCACAATGAGGTTACTGTAAAACTAAGCACACACAAAAAACACATTGAAATACATATGAAGTGCACGTGCATGTCGGAATCATGTTAACAAAAAGCAATGCAACTATACAGGATAAATGCAAGGCCATAAGACTCTTGAATGCATCAAAATAATCCCCTCAATTTCCCCCCAAAAATGGATGAACTCGCTGGACTATAAATACAATATAACAAACATCCATAAACGTGGCTGCATATGGCATATGCATCCACGTGCAATATATTTATTTGTACACTAATGTATTTATATCTGCACCTTCTTTTGTAAATGCAAACACTCTGCACTTAATTGCTCTCTTATCCTGCACTACAAGGAGCTAATGCAACAACATTTTGTTCTTATTTGTACTGTAAAGTTCAAATTTGAATGACAATAAAGTAAGTCTAAGTCTAAAGGTTGGCACTTATGCTGATACAATGGCTACTGGTATTAGTTTATGTCCAACATGCATACAGTTAAGTATGGTACATCCTATATTTAAAATGTTCCGTCTTCGAATGTTTGGGAAACACTAAAATACATTTTGAACTACGAATTAATTTTTTTTAAATTTTGGTAAACAAAACAAAGCTGGCTTTGAATGCTTTTTTAACCTTAGAAGGGAACATAGCGGCACTTGCTGTGACACTTACTTCTCGTTGAGAAGATCATCCTTAAGTTTGTTAGTTGTTTTTTCATTTTTAAAGTATCTCAAAAAGTCTGATTACTCAATAAAGTTACTAAATTGTCAGCACAGTTTTCTCCTGCTGCTTCTTCCTATTCTCCGGCTGACCGAGTGTTTATACCGGTGCTGACAAATCTATTAGCGACAACCAAAATGTATTTTCCGTGGGCCTCCAGTAATAAATAAATTAATATATTGAAAACATTAGAATGTATAACTTTAGTGATTGCAGTAACTAAATGGCTTGTTTTTATGAAGTGTTTAAATGTACATGTGTGTGAGAGAGCATGCTGTGTGGATGAGCTTTGTTTAAATTAAGAAAGGTGGTTCTTGTTATTATAAACTGAGGCGCAGTAATTGCTTTATAGTCATTCTCGGACACGGGTAGGTGCATTTGTATGTGCCAATGGGTTGTGCTAGAGAAGGAAAAGTAGTACCTTAACTTACCACTAGGTGTGAATTCTCCCTGCCCACTGGGTGTGAGTTTTCCTTGCCCTTCTGTGGGTTCCTCCGAGGATGTCGTAGTCGTAGTGGTTTGTACAGTCCTTTGAGACATTTGTGATTTAGGGCTATATAAATAAACATTGATTGATTGATTGACTAGCTTAATTGGTTCTGCGATGGAGCTTTAAAATCAAAACACTTGTATCTCAAATTGTAACCTTTACATTCACTTTCTTCCTTTTAATGGTTGGAAAACTAAGTTAGGTCCATCTTTATCTGTAAGCTAATGTTAGCGAGTAAGACCGGATGTTTTGGGTGGATCTCACTGTGGTAGCTAATATTTAGGATGATTTTCGCTTGCAACTTAAAGCATAACAATTAGCCGAGAGACAGCTCTTATCTCAAACGCTCCTAGTTGTGGCACTCTTAAGTTGAAGTTGTACTAAGGTTAATTAAGAGAATGTGTTAGCGCACTCACTTGATTGTTTTAGTAAATTCAATAAACAAGCTCAGAATCATATGCATTGGTTGAAAATCTACCACTGACTGTGTATGGATCGATTGTCCTACCCTTTTTCGTTTGTTTACAGCTGGTAATGAGCAACCTCCAGTCCATCTTGGAGAGCGTGGACACACCAGAGCTGCTTTGTCAAAGTGTCAAATGTATTCTTCAGGTGGCTCGCAGCTTCCCGCATGTCTTCAGCACCAATTTTAGGGTGAGCTGATGCTGTTGCTTATGTCTGTGATACACAGAAACACCAAATACTCAAAATTCACTCGGATTGTGGCGCATGCAGACTTTATGTCAATATTGTCCTCTGCATCATTGAGTGGTAATTATGTTCTACAGGACACAGTGGATATATTGGTGGGCTGGCACATTGACCACACTCAGAAGCAAGCACTCACTCAGCAGGTGTCAGGTCAGTGATTTTTCTTCATGCAAGGTTTGAGGATTTTTACAATGTTGTTTCAACACATTCAACTTCAAAGGGCATTTTGGTCATCTTTAAGCTGTTTTTGCTAAATGTGTGACATTTATACTGTATACAATATTTTGTGTTGTATTTGTGCTTTTTTGATAGATAAATAAAATAATACCTTCTTGTTGCTACGTGTTAACAGTGTGGTTACAGAGTCTGGAGCAATTCTGGGTGGCAGACTTGTCTTTTTCAACCACTCTGCTGGGACAGTTCTTGGAGGATATGGAAGCATACGCAGAGGTGAGGTTAAACTGTATACAAACTGCTGTACAGTGAGACACATTTACTCGTAAATGCGACTATAAATAGACTATGCGACTTGAAAAAACCCCCAAAACTGTCACACGTGCGAATTGGGATTTCAACCCTTTAATCGCATTTTGCTTCATAAAAGAAATCAATCAAAATTTGATCAAACTAGAGTAAAATGTTTGCCCACTTGTTTAGAATGTTTGAAATAAATTTATAACCAAATGAACAAGTGATTGACGCGAAAGTGATCACTCGGTGCGCGCTGAATGCTGTCCCGTGTCCCTTCTTCCTGCACCATGCAAGAGGGGTGCCCTGCTACTCCTGGTTTACACATTCAGCGTGACTCAGCCTTTCCAATACAAAAGAAAGAAGATCTTAGTTGGGTTCTTTATTTAGTTTCGAAAGAGTTTATGTATAGATAGCTGCGAGTTAGTCGGTGGAATGCAAGTTTCAGTAGCGCCTATTTCGGCGCTAGGTGGACCGCTGCTGATGGTTTACAAAGTTATGTTGATCTCTAGCTATAACCTTTAGCTAACGGGTTAGACCAGATGTTTTGGACCAGATCTTACAGGGTTCACAGTGGTGTTCGCTATGCCAACTAGCGACAGGGAAGTTCGAAACTCAAATTTATGCTTATAACTTAAATGCATAGCAAAAAGCCAAGTGACAGCCAGTACTTCAAAATATTCTTAAGTTGAGATAATTGTATTTTGAAAACTTGTAATTATGACTTACTCAGAAAGTGTAAATGTTGCCATAACTTTTGAAAAAATAAATAAATAAATGATGCCTGTCTATGAAGTATTTTGACTCTGTTCTCTTTTTAGGATCTGAGCCATGTCATGTCAGGCGAGGCACCAGATGAAGACATCCCGCCTCCTTCGGTGTCTCTGCCAAAGCTTGCAGCTCTGTTGAGAGTGTTTAGTACAGTGGTTCGCAGTATCGGAGAGCTATTCAACCCAATCCGAGGACCACCTATCACTGAAGTCTATGTCACTGATGTAAGACTGGCACACAAGGAATCTATTTTCAAAATCGGAACCTATCAGGTCAATGTGGAAGATTTTAAAGGCCTACTGAAACCCACTACTACCGACCACACAGTCTGATAGTTTATATATCAATGATGAAATCTTAACATTGCAACACATGTCAATACAGCCAGTTTAGTTTACTAAATTGCAATTTTAAATTTCCCGCGGAATTTCCTGTTGAAAACGTTGCGGAATGATGACGCGTGTCTGTGACTTTATTGGTTGGAGGGGACATTTTAGCCCAGCACCACTTACGGCTAAAAGTTGTCTCTTTTCATCGCGCAATTACACAGTATTTTGGACATCTATGTTGCTGAATCTATTGCAATTTGTTCAATTAATAATGGAGAAGTCAAAGTATAAAGATGTAGGTGGTAAGCTTTTAGCCTTTAGCCCCACAAACACACGGTGTTTCCTTGTTTAAAATTCCTGGAGGTGAAGCTTTACTATGGATCAGAGCGGTTAAGCGAACATGGATCACGACTACATGTCAACCGGCAGTTTTCGGTGAGAAAATTTTGGAAATAAGTCGCCGCTTACCGGAGAGCAGCCGAGCCAGCGTCCTCCTGCTGCCGTGACTTCTCTCAGAGACCCTGGCGTCAAAACACCCGTGGCCACACCCCTCCGACTTTAAGGTACTCTTTAACTCACTAAAACACTAGCAACACAATAGGCAGATAAGGGATTTCCCAGAATTATCCTAGTAAATGTTTCTAAAAACAGCTGAATCTCTCTCTCTTGCTCTCGGCATTTATTTATTTTTTAAAACTTTTTTTTATTCATTATTTTTTTTTCTGGGCCTTCACTCTAAATTTACTAATCCTCGCTCAAATTAATGGGGAAATTGTCGCTTTCTCGGTCCGAATAGCTCTTGCTGCTGGAGGCTCACATTATAAACAATGTAAGGATTTGAGGAGCCCTCACATCAGTGACGTCATCGTCTACTACTTCCGGCAAAGTTAAGGCTTTTTTATTAGCGACCAAAAGTTGCGAACTTTATCGTCGATGTTCTCTACTAAATCCTTTCAGCAAAAATATGGCAATATCGCGAAATGATCAAGTATGACACATAGAATGAACCTGCTATCCCCGTTTAAATAAGAAAATCTCATTTTATTAGGCCTTTAAATTACTTGAAATGTGGATTTAAAATGTATTTATTTGTATTCACAATGTTATGGTTAAAGTATAAGTTGTCACTGATGGACCAAAAAATTGAATAGTAAACAAAAACCTTATTTCCTAATTGAATTCACCAGCAAGTCAACTGTATTTTGACCCTGGCTTTTCTGTGCTACCTTTAGATTCTCAACCGGGTTCTGAACTGTGTGACTGCAGCCAAGCAGGTTCAGTTCTCTGAGGCAGTTTTAACTGCTGCAAACGAGTGTCTGGGTGTCTTGCTGGCCAGCATGGAGCCCTGTGGTAAACTGATGGAGGCCGTCCTGGCTTATGGCCTGGACCAGCTGGGCAACTGCCTGGCTTGTGGTTCTGACTACAACCTGGCAGTGCTCAACCTTCTCATTCTGGTATGGTCACATTTTATTAAGATTAGGTATAACATTATTTGATGGATAAATCTGGAAAATAATTCATGATTAATTATCTTTTTTTTTATTTTTTTGATGGCATATACTGTATTTTCCGAACTATAAGCCCTATCGGTATAAAAGCTGAAGATATATATCAGTACGTTCTAAAAAAAGGTATTTACATAGCAAGAATTTGTAAATGTTTATTTGTACCTTTAATCTATTTTGGAATAAGGCTGGCACATTAAAAGTAAAAAAGAATGAAGCGTGATGTAGAATTACATACATTGCCATATAACTGCTAATTTGCTTTAAACCAAGATGCTGCTGTATAGGATTGCTCAACAAAGTTATGTTGTGTTTTAAATACAATGTCAATAAAGCATTGACATTGACCCTTGAGAAATATGAGCATTTAAGTTTCAGTACATACCGTATTGTATGTGTCCCAGTGACAGTCACTCAGACAAAACTGAGATCGTATTTGTTTCACTAACATCGACTTTATTTGCTTTTATTTTTTGTGTAACTAGTATGTGCATAAGGTATCACAATGCTGTCTGTGCAACTATGTTTTTGCCCTTCCCCTTTCAGTTTCTTCTGCAGTTTTTTCAGGGATCAAAAAGCTTGGTCTAAATTACATGCACCCTCTGTTAATTGTAGAATAAAAGCGAGATTGTAACTTTACAAAATAACTTCATTGACACAAAACCATGGACCAATCAAGTTGCACATTTATTACTTTCACGTACATTCTATGTTTTAGATTGTGGAACAAATCAACACAAAGCTACCTGCCTCCTTTGTGGAAAAACTTTTGGCACCGGACTCTCAGCTGCTGGAATTGCGCTTCCATCGAGAGAAAGAGGTTAGTAACCATGTGTTAATATAAAAAAATGTTTGAGAGCACTGCAACCCAATACTATTGGCAGTATGTGATAATGCATCAGATTACTATAGATAGATAGATAGACAGATAATACTTTATTGATTCCTTCAGGAAAATTAAAATTCCAGCAGCAATGTACAGAGTTAAGGTCAATTTAAAAAGTAAAAAGTAAATATGGGGGTATAAATGGAAAAAAATAGAAAAATATTACAATAAAAATAAAAAGCAACAATGGGAATAAAAAAATAACAGTAAAATAAGAATATAACAAGAGAAACTAGGCAGTAGTGACCATGTTATGAAAAAGTATTGCACTGTTATTGTTTTGCATCCCCTGTCATCCGAGTACCCCCCGCACCTCTCCCCAGAGAGGAGTTGTACTGTATAGACTTAGTCTTTATTTTGTTGAAAGTCCTACATCGGCTGAATGGTTTTACTCGACACTGAACCCATGTACTCAAGAACTACAGGACAGGCCAAATGTTTGGACACAACTTCTCCTCATTCAATGCAATGTTTTCTTTATTTTCATGACTATTTACATTGTAGATTGTCACTGAAGGCATCAATACTATGAACAGCCCTAAAATATTCTGGCTTGCCATCTTGATGCTCATAGTATAAGTTGTTTTTAACCACGACGGTATAAACAACCTACTCCATTTGTAGGCAAACATGATAATCTCATGCCGCTCCAATAACACTATTATATATTTATAGTATCTCACTGGGTAGTTTATAGTCGTGTCTGCTGCCATCACCTCGACAGATTTTGCGTTTGCAGAACTCGGATCAGCTTGTGTATGCAGTCATAAAGCCAATTATATTAAAAAATGTACTAGCCATATTACTGAAACCCTTTTTTTTCTTCTACGGTAAGTATACAGTGTTGTAAACAATTTGATGGTGTCTTTTGGGATACAGTTTAGTTTTCTCATAATTTATGCATGCGCGTTGCAGGTGACGTCAGCTGTACATGGAGTGTACCGAGCACTCCTGAGTCTGAAAAATATTCCAACACTTGAGGCAGCTTATAAAATGGTATTGGGTGAGATGACATGTGCCCTGGTGAGCATTCTGGCTACCTTGGAGCCAACTTGTGGGGCCCTGCCACTCAGTAGCCCCTGCCTCAACATCCAGCACCCGGCTTTCACTTCAGTCACCGTCACTCCAGAGAAAGCACAGATCATCATCATTTTCAACCTCAGCACTCTCACCACCATTGGAAACACCAAGAACTCTCTCATTGGCGTAAGTGGCACTACTGTGATTTATCAATCTATATATTTTTCCTTCTTACTGATGTTGTGTTGTACCTGTTCAGATGTGGGCATTGTCTCCTACGGTCTTTGCCCTGCTCAGTCACAATCTGCTACTGGTGCACTCAGAGTTGGCTGTCTACTACCCTGCCATCCAGTATGCTGTGCTTTACACCCTCTACTCCCACTGCACAAGGTAATAGTCCAACTAGAGCACCACAGGTCATTATAGGTCAGACCCGCATATCAACCATGCTAACATTGGTATTGTAACCAAGAGGAACTACTTTTCTGGTTGAGTAACACATCAACTTGCTCAAAGCACCTCATCCTCCGTTAGATACACAAGCTGCTATTGCTGCTGAATCCCCCTTTAGTTTGCAAAAGTTAAAGGGGAAGTGTACTTTTTGGGGAGTTTAGTTTATCATAATCCCTATGTAAAACAAGAACACATTTTTCTCTTTTCTGTGCATTCTAAATTGTGAATCACTGCTAGCAAGACAATGTTCCATTTACTTGCTGTGACCTGCATATATTAACCAAGCTGAAGCAACATTGTTATTGTAAGAGCTATTGGTGAGGAACACCTTTTAGTAACACAGCACCTTGCTCACAGAGAGGTAAGGTAACTATTGCTGCTGCTGAATCGCCTCTGAGTTTGTAAAAATTATTGCTAGATTATAGATTACTGTAGTATCGTAGATTGTGTATGATAGGCAACAATCCCCAAAAACAAGTGCAGTTCCCTTTTTAATGCTAGGTTATAAAAACATGCCTCGAACGTGTACAACTGCCAGCATGAGGTAGCCATCTAGAACTCACAGAAAATGTTTGTTCTTGTGCCACTTAGGGATTGTGATTAATTCTCAAAAAAGGTCAGTTTTCTTTTAAGAGGCTGAGTTACAATGCCATTTATTACCAGTACCATTCACACAGGCAATCCCATCGTAGCCTAAAGTGTTAATGAGCGAGATGATAACCAGTAGCGCCAAATCTAATTGTGATGGTCCAAATGTTTTCATGGCGGGCAGCGAACAAATTACATATAAATACAGGGTTTCCCCCGAGACTACCAGGATACCTGTGGCAGTGTGGACGTGGTAATGGATGTGGTCACCATGATGACATAGGGTAATTTGCTTGATTTGCAATTATATTTTTTTTCTTTAAATATTCTAAAAAAACTGTACAAATCTGTTAATTGGTATTAATATATATTTTTTGTATTTACATATTTTCAATTGCTGTTGCTTATAGATTTTTTTTTCTAGTGCTTAAAGACTTTTAATGCTTTTTTTTATTAAAAGCTGAGCAAAAATATGTTAAAATAACGTCCACATGGCAGACATGCCGACAACACTCCAGACAATGGGGTGCGTTTTGTTTACGTCCGATTTTTGGTAAGCAGTCTTTTTTCGGTGGTCGAGTCTTCAGTAAAATTGTTCACAAATAATGGGCTATAAATATATATACATATATATTAATTCATACTGTAATGACCCGATGGTAATGTTTTATGTCCGTGTGGTTCGGATTGGATGTCAGTTTTTCCAATGTTTGCAAACACACTGACCGTGTCTGAAAGGTGATAGGCGGAAGATGAGGAAGCGTTGTTGTGTGTCTGGGAAAGCACGGACATCACAGAAACGAAACCTGTTGGAATTGGGCCTTTTGTTATCATAAGATTGGTAATACAAAAATAGCGCCAGACTTGGTGTGTTTGGTTCTGGAGGCTACAATATATACTATTACTTTTAATTATTTTTTTAAGTAAAAAAAAAAACAAAAAACTTATTTTTAAGGTGTGACTGTTATGAAAATTCTGTGGCAGCGTGCTACATTAAATTATATTAAGGGGAAACTAGGGCTTCGAATCTTTGGGTGTCCCACGATTCGATTCAATATTGATTCTTAGTGTCGCGATTCGATAATATATCGATTTTTTTCGATTCAACGCGATTCTCGATTCAAAAACGAGATTTTTTCGATTCAAAACGATTCTGTATTCATTCAATACATAGGATTTCAGCAGAATCTACCCCAGCCTGCTGTCATGCTAGCAGAGTAGTAAATTAAAAAAAAAAAAGCTTTTATAATTATAAAAGACGATGTTTTATCAACTGATTGCAATAATGTAAATTTGTTTTAACTATTAAACGAACCAAAAATATGACTTATTTTATCTTTTTGAAAACATTGGACACAGTGTGTTGTCAAGCTTATGAGATGCGATGCAAGTGTAAGCCACTGTGACACTATTGTTCTTTTTTAATTTTTTATAAATGTCTAATGATAATGTAAATGGGGGATTTTTAATCACTGCTATGCTGAAATTATAACTAATATTGATACTGTTGTTGATAATATTCATTTTTGTTTCACTACTTTTGGTTTGTTCTGTGTCGTGTTTGTGTCTCCTCTCACTTGCTCTGTTTATTGCAGTTCTGAGTGTTGCTGGGTTTGGTTTTGGAATTGGATTGCATTGTTATGGTATTGCTGTGTAGTGGTTTGTTGGATTGATTAAAATAATGTAAAAAAAATTGATTTAAAAAAAAAAAGAGAATCAATTCTGAATCGCACAACATATTCGATTCGTATTCGAATCGATTTTTTCCTACACCCCTAGGGGAAACCCTGTATGTTGTGGGACTACATTTTGTGAGTACAGAATGGGGTACTGTATGCCTGTAATTGTTAGTGTGTAAAACAATTTAGTTTGTTTTTAATAACTTTGCCTCTACTTAATAGCCATAAAGTTATTAGAATCCACCCAAATATGTTAAACTGTAAATATTTCAATTCATATGATTTATACACTACTTACATATATTTTCACGTAAAAAAAAGCCCATTTATTTTAAAGGTGTGGCAACTTTCATTTATTTTGTAGTAGTAGCGACATTCTTGTTAATTTAAGAAATCCGGTTAACTTCCTTTTTCTCTTTGTAGAACTGTGCATGCTAGTGACGTCGAGGCCACTTTGGGGCCTGTGCGCGTTTACACTGGAGATAAAGATCACATTTTACTTGCAGTGTAAACAGTCAGCTGGAAACAATTAAATTTGGGCCACTTTGGCCTGCAGTGTAAACATAGTCAGTAAGAGGCATATTACAGGGCTAAAAGTATCACAAATACATTTTTTATGGGTTTTAATGGGTGCATCCATGTGATCTATTGTTTTTGTATACTGTATATGATTGTATTTCTTTCTAACAGGCCCTTTCTCTTTGTGTCCATCAGACATGACCATTTCATCTCATCCAGTTTGTCTTCATCGTCTCCTTCCCTATTTGATGGTGCAGTCATCAGCACTGTCACAACAGCCACCAAGAAGCATTTTAGCACTCTACTCAGTCTTCTGGGGAATCTGCTAGGGAAGGAGCATCTCTACCCTGAAGCCAGGTTTTCTCTTCTCTCTGTTTATGAACACAGGCAAACATAAAAGCAACAAATATTACACAAGCTTTGTGGGTCAGATGTATACATGCCCATATTTAGTTGTGCTTTTGGGGGTTCAAATAATTGACAACTCCAAATTGCTATGACGCTCATTACTGTGATAAGTGTGTAAAACTGTGACCACAACTGTAGTAGGGGAGTGTGAGAATGGCACACATAGAACTTGGTGTGTTGATGTATCAGGAGGCTGCTGCTGACGTGGGCTCAAGAAATCTCACTGCTGATGAAAAAATCGGACACCTACAGTCCTCTTTTCTCCTTGCCCTCGTTCACCAAATTCTGCCGGGGCCTGCTATCTAACGGTGAGCCCAACATGTTCATAGAGTCCGCTGTCCTTTTTGTAGGCTGACACATTTATTAAATTAAAGAATGACTATTTTCTTTCTGCTGTCTCGCCCATTAGCTCTGAATGAAGACCAGGGTATATGCCTTCAAACCTGCAACAGCTTACTCACCCTCTCTTCGTCATTATCCTCGGAGATTCTGCAGAGGTACACTCCAGTTACATACACACCAATGAAGTGCATTCAGGAATTGAATAGAAAATACATTAAAAAAGTTGTTGGTTAGGTTTTTTTTTTTACTACTGTGTTATGTTAAATGCAGTGGACCAACTGGTCATTAAAAAGACAATTGACTCCTGGAGATACTCTACTTTGTAATTTCATATTTCCAGCTTTGGGGGAAGGTATGGCTTATGATTATCGACATGCACACAGGCGACCATATTGAGACGAATGAAATAAGATAATATAAATCTACAGTGTTTAGTTTGTATTGAAATAATTTCCCATACACTAATTTAATTTTGCCTTGGATGATTTTGGACGGCCACAAAAAGATTTTGCGTCTTTTTGTTTTCTTTTGCGTTCTGCTTCCCCTCGCGCACAAACGAATTATAAAATGTTTGTATGAGTGGCTTGTGGTTACAACTCCAAACAGTAGATCGCATCGAGGCTCCTCGTAGTCTGCTTGCTTAGAGCTGCTATTTGCAAGTGTAACAGTACAAGCCAAAAGTTTGGACACACCTTCTCATTTCAATGCATTTTCTTTATTTTCTTGACTATTTACATTGTAGATTGTCACTGAAGGCATCACAACTACAACACCTGTGAAGTGAAAACCCTTTCACCTCTTGAAGCTCATCGAGAGAATGCCAAGAGTGTGTAAAACAGTAATCTGAGCAAAGGTTGGCTATTTTGAAGAAATTAGAATGTAAAACACGTTTTGAGTTATTTCCCCTTTTTTTAAGTACATAACTCCACCTGTGTTCATTTATTGTTTTGATGCCTTCACTGAAAAACTACAATGTAGATAGTCATGAAAATAAAGAAAACTCATTGAATAAGAAGGTGTGTCCACACCTTTGGACTGTACTGTTAGGTAACTGCCCCTCCTTTTGCACACTAATTAGAAAAAGGACGCTTAGTTGCAGGAGTGCTGTTTTGGAGGCATTTCAAACCAAAACAATCTAACTTCAGCTGACTAGTATCTCAACAACAATTAGCTGCAATTCATCATCAGTTGCAACAAAATTTGAATTCTGACACAAGTCCTCTGTAGACTAAGCAACTATCCTACAGCAGGGGTCACCAACGCAGTGCCCGCGGGCACCAGGTAGCCCGTAAGGACCAGATAAGTAGCCCGCTGGCCTGTTCTAAAAATAGCTCAAATAGCAGCACTTACCAGTGAGCTGCCTCTATTTTTTAAATTTTATTTATTTACTAGCAAGCTGGTCTCGCTTTGCTCGACATTTTTAATCCTAAGAGAGACAAAACTCAAATAGAATTTGAAAATCCAAGAAAATATTTCAAAGACTTGGTCTTCACTTGTTTAAATTAATTCCTTTATTTTTTTACTTTGCTTCTTATAACCTTCAGAAAGACAATTTTAGAGAAAAAATACAACCTTAAAAATTATTTTAGGGATTTTTAAACACATATACCATTTTACCTTTTAAATTCCTTCCTCGGCTTTCCTGACAATTTAAATCAATGTCCAAGTAATTTTTTTTATTTTTTATTGTAAAGAATAATAAATACATTTCAATTTAATTCTTCATTTTAGCTTCTGTTTTTTCGACAAAGAATATTTGTGAAATATTTCTTCAAACTTATGATTCAAATTCAAAATAAATTATTCTGGCAAATCTAGGAAATCTGTAGAATCAAATTTAAATCTTATTTCAAAGTCTTTTGAATTTCTTTAAAAAAAATTTGTTCTGGAAAATCTAGAAGAAATAAGGATTCGTCAGTGTTAGAAATATAGATTGGTCCAATTTGTTATATATTCTAACAAAGTGCAGATCGGATTTTAACATATTTAAAACATGTCATCAAAATTCTAAAATTAATCTTGATCAGGAAAAATTACTAATGATGTTCCATAAATTATTTTTTTTATTTTTTCAAAAAGATTCAAATTAGTTTTTCTCTTCATAGAGAATTTTTTAATTCTCCATATCAACTGGTAAACACGGAAGGAAACTTGACAAATACTGTGGCAGTGGTTTACTGTTCAAAATCGTTGATTTGCTCATTTTGCGTTCAATCATCCAATCATCATGCGGAAGCACAGCGTCCAGGCCAGCCAAGGCCAGGCCCGCTTTCCATACACTTGAAAAGACGCTCAATGGCCGGGCATTTACACACAATGACTGTTTAGTTTCACTGCAGTAGAACAGCCCACTCTATGATCGCCCATTGAAGTCAATGGACGCTCAGTTTTAACATTGTTTAATGCACTGTGATGCTTTGAGAAAGAAGTCAGCTGTCACGAACATAGCTGATACTGAACAAAAGTTGAACACTTTCAAGCGCATATTTAGTCAATAAAATGTAAATACAAAAGGACATATTTAGCCACTTATTATACATATTTTTTTACATTTTAGGGAAAGCCGAGCTTCTCTTGCTATCCGACTCCTCTCCTTAATTAAGATTATGTTGTTTGTGTGCCTGTGTTAGATGTGTGGATGTGTGCAGAGTGCAGCTGGTCCACTCAGCAGTGAAAGTGAGGCAGGCGTACAGCAAGCTGCTTAGGACTATTCCCCTGGATGTTTCTCTAAGGTACGACACTACTCTAAGGGCATCTTAAAATCTGTTTTGTTTCAGGTTTTGATTGTCACAACCAAAAATGCTACACCACAAACTATAGTGACGGAGGTTTATTTAGTAAAAAAAAAAAAATGTATTAGGGAAAGTTCACCAAACATTGTAACATATATAAGGTTAGCCC
Source organism: Nerophis ophidion (assembly GCF_033978795.1). Classification (NCBI taxonomy): domain Eukaryota; kingdom Metazoa; phylum Chordata; class Actinopteri; order Syngnathiformes; family Syngnathidae; genus Nerophis; species Nerophis ophidion. The sequence continues at coordinate 32,505,501 of NC_084633.1, read as the reverse complement.
AAATTTGTCTTATCATAAAAATGTGTATTGATTTGAGCTTTTTAATAATGGAAAACTGTTGTACAACTGTAATTGCCAGTTACAACTATTTTGTTTTTGTTCTGTTTCCTCATATTGTAGTAAGCAGGGTTTTATTGTTAAAATTCTTGTCGTTTTGTAATATTCTCCTTGAATCAATTATTTTCAAAATGTCTGTGCTACGTGCTTGTTTTACATTTATTTTCTTGTTCAGTAACCACAGCCATCCAGAGATCACCCAGATCTCAATGGCCATCCGCCACCACATGAGCCGAGCACCAAGCAGCACCTTTCACCCCCAAGACTTCAGCGACCTCATCAGCTTCATATTGTACGGCACCCTGCACCGTGGAGGGTATGTCCTTTTGTAAAGCAGTGTTTCCTAGCCTTTTTTTGAGCCAAAACACATTTTACTTTTGAAAAATCTCACAGCACTAAAATAATATATTATATCAATGGCTACACATACAAAGGTTATAAATGGGCCCAGACGATAAATTTATTTTATCAATAAATTTAAGTTTTTTGTTGCAGATGGTTTAAAAAATTAAAGATCTATATTTTCTCTCTGGAGCTTCCGTTCCTTACACCCCACCCTTACTTCCAAAGCGCATATTCACTTTTCAAGAAAAATATGGTTGTTGTTAATTAGAACGAGAGCGAGACGTTTGTTCCGGAGGAAGGAAAAGTGTTGTCAGTAGTTTATATTTACGGCACCAGACGTGGAACAAATGACTGCACGCTAAAAAATGTGTTAAAAAAAGGAAGCAGTACAACAAACTTAGTGCTGCATCTGAAAACGAAGCATGGAGCCGAGTGGGATGAACTGAACATGGCGAACAAGACCGCACCAACAACAAACTCCAGCTAAAAAGCAGCTTAGTGTGGTGGAATCGTTTACACAAGTTACCATTTATGATGTGAAAGGACCATAATGCAGAAAGCGATCACTAAAGCAGTCGCTCTGTGCATCGCCAAGAAGTGGTGCAGATACAGTGGAAAAGCCTGCGTTTATCCACTTAGTATAACTATAGTCATCTTAGTGTTTTACTTGATAATTTATTTGCCTACAATGAACAATACAGAAATATAATCTATCAAAAATGTTTTAGTACGACTTCGGTCTTTGATTGATTGATTGAAACTTTTATTAGTAGATTGCACAGTTCAGTACATATTCCGTACAATTGACTAGTAAATAGTTACACCCAAAAAAGTTTGACAACTTGTTTAAGTCGGGGTTCACGTAAGCTATGAAGCGGCACTGCTTGATGGATTGTACCGTGCTTCAACATACGAGCATTATTATGGTGTGTGTATAAGGTAAGACCTATTATCTTGCGTTTTGTTTCCCAATATTATGCAAAAAAAACTTTTCTTACATTCTGGTACCTGCCGATGTGTATTTGGGATCCGCATATGTCTTGAAAATTTGCACGCATCCGCCTTTGTAGTCCAAGGGCACACCGTAGTCGATAAGCTTCTTCTTTTTTTCCATCTTCTTGTTATGGGACATTCATCCTCCGCTGTTGCAATTTCTAATATGAAGTAGTATAAAGTTCTTACCTTTATCCGTCAGTAAACTCGCCATGAAAGCGCTAAAACATACCGGTGTAGTAAGTTTACATTTTTCACCTGCTGCTCCGTTATTGATTTAAGTAGTCTGAATGTCATTAAAACAGTTAACTCCATCTTTTGTCACTTCTTCAACTCCCGTCCTACACTGGTACAACAAAGATGACGGAGAGAAGATGCTGCCGAAAGGGAGCCACGTATATAAGACCGCCCACAAAACGGCGCATCCTGAAGCGACTGTCAGAAAGCGGCTTGAAGATGATTTGTAAAACATCATCCATGCAACATTTTGACTAAAGAACCATGATTACACCTTATGTAGACAACAAGGAAGTGGGGACGGCCTGGCGCAGTGGAAGAGTGGCCGTACGCAACCCCAGGGTCCCTGGTTCAATCCCCACCTAGTACCAACCTCGTCACGTCCGTTGTGTCCTGAACAAGACACTTCACCCTTGCTCCTGATGGGTGCTGGTTAGCGCCTTGCATGGCAGCTCCCTCCATCAGTGTGTGAATGTGTGTTTGAATGGGTAAATGTGGAAGTAGTGTCAAAGCGCTTTGAGTACCTTGAAGGTAGAAAAGCGCTATACAAGTACAACCCATTTATCATTTATTTATCATTTTCAATTTAGAAAAAAATAATAATAATATGACCCCTTTATTGCGCCCTATAATCCGGTGCGCCTTTTTTGTATGAATATAGACCTGACTAGACCCGCTTATCGGCAATTTGCCCTATAATCCGGTGCGCCCTATGGTCCGAAAAATACGGTACTATAATTATATACAACCTACCATCAAGTGTAAGATCAATTCATTGGTCTGTCTGTCACTGTACATCTCTGGCACAGATAGACAAACATCCACCCATCCATTATGTGTTGCAAATATACCAACTCACTAGTAAATGACTGTGAGCTGTGCCATTGTAATGAGTCTTTTCTTAAAATCATGTGTTTGTGTCTACAGCAAGGATCCTTGGCTGGAGCGTCTTTACTACAGCTGCCAGCGTTTAGAGAAACGGGATGGCCGAAGCGGTGGCGACGGTGTCCGTCCCGGGGTCGTGCCAAGGGCTCTGTTAAAAACAGAAGTGGTGCTTTGGCAGTGGGCTGTGTGGGAAGCTGCACAGTTCACTGTACTGTCCAAACTCAGAACTCCACTGGGCCGTGCTCAGGACACCTTCCAGACCATTGAAGGTAAAGACACAAGCATTTTCTTGTATTTGATTGGATGCTAATTTGGCATTATTACTTTATTCCTGGTGTGCAAGAGTAAGGAGGTTTGTTTTAAGTTACTGAATATGTTGGATTGAAGCTATTGTGAACATCCATTAATATATTAATTTGATGGAAACAATGGATTTATAGTTATTCTGCTGTGGAGATTTTTGGTGCAATTAAGTTAGTGCTTATCTGTCATTAAAAAGACAATTTGCACTTGAGTTCAATCTGTATAGCAGTTTGTAGTCATGTAGAGGGGCCAAAAATCTATTTTTAAGATTAGAGTGATCACAATAACAACATGAATTAGGCATGATACGTTTGTGACTTAGGAGGAAGTATATGTAAAGAAACTGCATTTGGTGATGAATTTACAAACAAATGGCCAACAATAAATCCACCATCCACAAGGGTCATCAAATAATGCAGTGGTAACGCAAGTGTGGGATGTATTTTAGTGTATTACTACAAATTAATGTCATTTGTGCTTGAAATTCTGTAATAAGACATGTGGATATACTGCATAGTATGCAATTAAACCTTTTGGGGCTTTTAGGCTTCTTTAAAGGTTCTATGCAGTATTTCAGTAACTTTCACCTACTCAGTGGCCTAGTGGTTAGAGTGTCTGCCCTGAGATTGGTAGGTTGGGAGTTCAAACCCCGGCAGAGTCATACCAAGACTATAAAAATGGGACCCATTACCTGCCTGCATGGCACTCAGCATCAAGGGTTGGAATTGGGGGTTAAATCACCATAAATGATTCCCGGGCGCGGCACCGCTGCTGCCCACTGCTCCCCCTCACCTCCCAGGGGGGTGAACAAGGGGATGGGTCAAATGCAGAGGACAAATTTCGCCACACCGTGTGTGTGTGTGTGTGTGTGTGTGACAATCATTAGTACTTTAACTTTGACTTTCAAAGATTTTTTTTTTATGGTACATATACAGTATCAACAATAATTTGAAGATTGCTTTTCTACAACCCTGAATTTGTTCTCACAAATGAACAGTTTAGCCTTCTCTTGTGTTTCTCCCTATTCTTGTATTCCAGGTATGATTCGCAGTCTGGCAGCCCACAGCCTGAATCCGGAGCAGGATGATGGCGCGTGGACTGGTGGCGGAAGTGACGGGGATGGTAACCACTCGAATCAACTCCGTATTGCTCTGCTGCTTCAGTACCTAGAGAACTTGGAGAAGCTCATGTACAATGCATATGAAGGTTGTGCTAATGCTCTCACTGCACCACCAAAGGTAGGTTTAAAATGTTGTTTATCAGGCTGTGAGTCACAAGCTGAGATTACTGGTCATTTATATTTGGCGTTCTATGACAAGGGTTGGGTATCGTTTACATATTATACATTTATTTGAAACTGTGCTGGATATTAAAAGTTACACAAAGTGGAACATAAAGTAAGAAAAGTATACACATTTCGTCCAAAAACAATACCTTTTACTTTTTACAGAAAGCCATGAATTGCTCTTTAAGCAAAATAGTAATTTAGCGGTTAACGCTTAATAATATCCAGGCATGTTAAATGTCTGCGGAAATCCACATTTTCAAAATATCACTTTGGCGTCTAAATATTGTTGCGTGTAAGGATGGGTGTCGAAGGAAGAGTGTCAAAAGATGGAACTGACTTTGTTTTCTGACCAGCAATCGAGCAGTAACTAAACACCTGTGGCATCTCAGTGCAACACACAACACTGGAAATGTGTCTCAAAATTTCTGTGGTTGAATTATGTATACTTACTACAATATCAAAAAATAAATTGTCTCCTGTGTTCGCTCTCCAAGAAACAACGTTGACTGCTATCTACATTGCTGCTATGCATATTTGGATGATTATTATTCCAACACTGGTAGTTCTGAACCAGTTGTAGTTCTCAAGCAGTGGTCGGCAACCCAAAATGTTGAAAGAGCCAAATTGGACCAAAAATACAGAAAAAATCTGCCTGGATCCCCCCAAAATTAAAAGCCTTATACAAATGTTATAAAAAGGCAACGCATGGTGTAAGTGTCTATATTAGATATATTAGCCTGCGTACTATCAAAATGACTGTCGCAGGCTGATGCAAATATTAATTGACAGAAATGTTGAAATGTAATATTTATTTTACACATTTTTACAACATGGGAAGTATTAGAAAAACGGAGGCTTTCTTGGAGGGTGAGACAACTCTTGGAAATTATTGACTGAGAATGGCCAAAGCTATAGATTTGTGTCCAAGGTAAAGGAAACTGCAGGCTGTCTTCTTCTAATGGATTTATTACAATCCTTGCTTGCTGGGTAATTTTTCCTGTGGTCTACAACGGCACACAAACAACTATCAGAAATGAAGCAATGTTACATACAATTAAATGAGCTCAAATATACCTAGAAACGAGGCATAATGATGCAATATTTACATCAGCTAGTCCAAATGGAATGTTAGCATCGATTAGCTTGCTGTCATGCACTGACTATATATGCCTGATTAGCACTCCACGCAATCCAATCACAAAGCTCACCTTTGTGCAGTCACACACAGCGTAACAATGTTTGATGGACAAAATGAGACAAAAAATGTGTGGCATAAAACACGTCTTACTGTTGTAGCGTCTCAGAAAGTTGCACATGTAAACAAACAATGGGGAGTTCAAGTACCGCCAAAATTAGTAGGACAAAACGGCGCTTGCCAAATACTCTCATCAGTGAAGCATGTTTAATATGATCACTGGGATTTTTAGAAATTAAGAAAGTTTGTGTCCTGTTCTTCCTCCTACAGAAAACATATTTAAACAAAAATATATTATCATACATCACATATATTTTATATCATATATATATTTTCATGGCCCTGCGACTTGTCCAGGGTGTACGCCGCCTTCTGCCCGATTGTAGCTGAGACAGGCACCAGCGACCCCAAAGGGAATAAGCGGTAGAAAAGGGATGGATGGCTGGATGGATATATTTTCATACATTTTTGTAAAGCTCCAGGGAGCCACTTTTGGTTCCCGAAGCCAGCGAGAAAATATATTTTTGACATGACTATATAAACCGAGGTCATAACACCAAAAGTATATTTCCCGAGGGCGCGTGACTGTAAAAACGTTTTCTGATTTTTTTAGCATGCATGTTATAGAATTTTTGTAAATTACAAAAAAAAATAATAATTCCGTGCTACATTGAATTGGACATTTAACTGTCAAAAAGCCAACCAACGAGAATAAATCTAAAGATAAAATTATGGTGTAAAAATGCACCAAATTGCAGGAAATGTAGTCTTGATTTTCTAAATTGACTTTCGGGGCTTCGTGCAGTTAGAAGTGTTCCTCTTTTTTTCTTAAAGGGTGCTCACGTGCCTGAATATAAATATATTTATAATTAAGTAATATATTTATTTACAAAAAAATTGTCATAACTATCACAGCAAAATAGTTGTGAAAAAAACAGCAGCACTACAGAACACTGGAAATGTACAAGAACTTGTAATAGCATATACTGTATTCCAAACAGAAATTGATCATTTTTACACAATTGTGGTAATGTTAGACTAGTGTTACAACTATGTTAACAAATTAATCCTACATGCGAGTCGTGTATTATAAGTACTTCCAAGACATTTGTACACGATCAACTTCAAGCACTTGTTGAAGGTGGTCAGCATGTTTTGAGGTGAAGTACAACCGCACTTTCCTGTGTTTCGGCTTAATCGTTTTAGTTAGCATAACATGTTGCGACTTGGCAATAACTATACTTCATTTCAGACTCTTTAGCACCGAAATGAGGCGCAATATCTACATACTTTTTTTGACTGTTTTTTTTATAGTATTGGTATTGAGTTTCAGTAAAAATCCCTCACGTATGACTGATTCGATCCAATTTACACAGGGCATTAGGACGTTCTTCTACACCAACCGTCAGACATGCCAAGACTGGCTGACAAGGATCCGTCTGGCCCTGATGAGAGTTGGTCTTCTGTCTGGCCAGCCGGCAGTGACCATTCGTCACGGCTTTGATCTTCTAGCTGAGATAAAGAACAGCAGCACCCAAGTCAGTATGAGTACAGAGTCAATGAGAATTTCAGGTAAGCAATAAATGGATTTGTAGTTACCGTGGTTTGTTTTTTGCTTCAGGGTCCAGAGTTAGAGGTCCCCCTGACATTATTGGCAGAAGCACTTTGTGAGCTGCGTTGTCCTGATGCCATCCAAGGACTCGCTGTCTGGAGCCTTTCCAACACTGGCAAGAGTCTTAGCTGGTTGTCTTCAGTTGCCTTGCAAGCAGAGGGACGGTAAGCAATAAGCAACCCAAAATATGTTTATTTTTTCTAGTGTTGTAAAATTTTTCAAAACTAACACATTTTAGATGAAATGTGTGTGTTGAAAATGGATTGATGCATATTATTGTGTGGAGAAACTTTTATAAGATAATGTGCTTGCAATAATTGAGTGCACTATTACTTTGTTTTAAAAGCTCCTTTTTTTTTTTTTTTACTACATTGGAACTTGTTTATGTTGACAATAGGATGTAACAATAAACGGTATAATGATAAAAGGTTGGTAATACCATTTAATTTTTTCATTATCGAAAAACTGTCATTTATCAATGCACTTTATTTAATAATACATTTATTTATTTGGTATGGCGCTATGAATACTCAGACGCTTTACAGGATAAAACATTAAAATATAAAACAGTTCAAAGTAATAGCATAAAATACAGGAAATATAAAATAAGTACATTGTAAAATACATAATAATACAGGACAATTACAAGACGGGACATTACAGGACACACAACACTAATCACTGGTTAAAAGCAGATTTGAATAGGTGTGTTTTGAGAAGGCTTTAGAAGGTCTGAGCTGTCACGGATGGGTTTGGGAAGAGAGTTTCAAAGGGTTGGAGTAGTGATGGAGAAGCCTCTATCACCCCAGGTCCGGAGCTTGGTTCTGAGTGGTGGGGAGAGGAGGTTGGCATCAGAGGAGCTAGGCTGCGTGAAGGGGTATGGCGGTGAAGCAGGTTGGTGAGGTAGCAGGGGGCCTGGCTGTGGAGGGCTCCGTGGGTGAGGAGGAGGATTTTAAAGTGGATCCGGTAAAGAATGGGAAGACAGTGGAGTTTCTGAAGGACTGAAGTAATGTCCTCACGGGCGTGGGTGAGCAGAGGGGCGGCAGAGTTTTGAATGTATTGCAGTTTATTGAGAATTTTGCAAGATAAGATGTAGAGGATGCTGTTACAGTAGTCAAGTCTGGGAGTGATGAAGGCATGGATCAGGGTTTCAGTGGCAGAGAAGGAGAGGGATGGACGCTTCCTTTACTTCCTGGTAAAGGAAGAGCTGCAGCACTGGCGCATGCGCACTAGCGCCATTAAGCTCGAGAAAAAAATAGCGGAAACTACGCGGAACTTGCTTGAGAATTTTGCTCTGGAGAAGTTCCCTTCTTTGTAAATGGAACCAATTGCTTCATTGCACATTATTTCACGACAGCTGTGTACAATATTGGAGACAGATGCATTTGTCCCACACTAAAAACACCTTGGAGGAGGAAAAAAAGGAATGTTGCAGTTTAATTTTTATAGTGCAACATCGCCTCCTTCCGACAGCTGCTGGGACTGAGTTACCATGCAGCAGGCAATGTGTCGGTAATGGTGCCACAACTTCTTCATAAAGTCTCTAGTTTGTTTACTTTGTCAGGGTTCCAATAACATCAATACTAGCTAAAAGGTTTTGTTATCTCGTCGAATTGAATGCAGGCTATGTTGTCAGTGAGCAACAAGTCATCACACATGTTTTTTTTTTTTTTAGGCCAAACTGTTGCAGTGAACCATGTGGTGTTGTTGAAGAAAGAAGCTTGTTTGTTTGACTTCATCTTTATTAGGCAAACTGCTTTGTGTTTTATATTGATATCAAAAAGTAAACTTTTTTTTTTTTCATCTACGTTTTTTTTTTCATTTCCACAATGTTATTATAAAAAACAATCATGTGACAGCATTTTGTTAAGGTTTTATTGTGTATACTTAATTCCAATACGACACATTTCTGCTTAAATTCTTAATGGATCTGTCCCGATACAGCTTGTTCATGTACATACATTTAGTAAATGTCAATGTACATACCTAAAGAATACCTCTCTCTATCAAAATGTAAAAATCGAGTAAAAGCAACCATGTAATGAGAAAAAGCTGACACATTGATACTAATAATGAACAAAAACACGTTTCTCTTTAAATATATGGATTAGGTTTATCGTTCATAGCCTTTTTATTAGAAATTACAAAATGGCTTTTTATTCACACCCCGTGTCAACACTCTTTCCCTAAGATAATGAATAATCATCATTAATAATCCTGATTTAAATATTGATAAAAAATAATCTTATTATTATTTTGGCCATAATCCTGCAGCCCTATATGTAAGACTAGATCTCATACATGATCACTATTAGTATATAGACAAAAAAGTGCAGTTATGGCCATCAGGTGCCATCTTGCACAATTTTCACATTTATTTTTATTAATTTATTTTGTTTCTGCCATATTACTTTGTTTATAATGCTTGTGCTGATTTCAAATGCACATTCCATTTTCTACTTCAGGTGAATACATTTTGAATGTGTTGTTTTTTTAAATTCAACTTTGTTGAAATATTTCAGTATGAGTAATTTTTCAAATTTTGAGCACATTTAAAAGTACCGCTGTAATAATGATAATTTTGCGTCACTATAACCGTAATAAGAAATTTTCACACTGCAACATCTCGAGTAGACAACCATCTACTGTGTGTCGACCAGCTCAAGTCCTGGGGCCTCATTTATAAAACGTGAATTTAAGCACAAACCTCAGAATTTACGTACACATATTTAGATTCGTAAAAGCATGCAGCCCACACCTGTATGCACTCTTGTCCAATCAAATCAAACTTTTTCTAGCACTTTTTTATACATATTCGTTATTTCTGTATTCTACAAGAAAAAAATAATTTCTATATCTTCAGACCTTAAGCCGCAGATATATACAGGTGCAAAAGATTTTGTAAAGGTGTATATAAATGCCTTAATTGTTGCCGAACGGTGCCTGTCACACGGCATTAAAATGGCTGATCAAACAAATATTTTTTACATTTATTTCATGTGAATGTGAGAAACAAACCAATACTATGTGCGATAAAGTGGAATAGTGCCAAAATCAGAGGTGTGATGTAGCAAATGTTGGTGCATGTTTTTCATGTAGGTTTGAGAAGGCAGCTTTGGACTACCAAGATCAGCTGTCTGCAGTTTCAGGGATGGACTGCAGCATCAAAAGCTCTGACTGTTATATACTCAAACTCTCCAACAGTACCAGCAGCCCCAAACACACAAGCAATGGTAATCAGCAAATATGAGTTAATCATCTGGTATCTTTGTTTCGCACAGGCAGATTGCTCTAAATTAAGTTTTAGAATGCCTTCTCTTGCTCATTGGACTTTTACTTAGTGGGTTTTCTTTGCAAAGGTGACAGCAGGAAGACTGTGCTGCTGAAGGCAGGCGAGTGCTCTCCTGAGGTGGTCAACCTCATGGCCAACAAAGCGTGCCAGTGCTATGTGGCACTTTCCGATTGGCCATCTGTCAAGGAATGGCAGACTACTGTTAACAGCCTCAAGCAGAACTCCACCAATCCAGTCAACATCAATCTAAAGACAGATTTCAACTACATTCAGGCTCTGAGTCGCTTTGAGGACGGAGATTTCATGGAGTGCGGCGCTCAGCTGGAGCTTCTACCCGGAGAGGACTTTAGCTCACTGTCCAGTAGCAAGGACAAGTTAGGTGAGGCAATTGTTACTCAATCTTTCACTTGAAATGTCCAATCTGTCGTTGCAAAATACGTGGTTTGTTGAGATATTTTGTTTGTTTTAGATCTGAAAAGGCTTCTGCCGTCTATGAGTCCAGATCCTACAGAGCTGCAGAGAGCCATTGAGGTGCAGCTCCTACGTACTGCTGTATGTGCCTTGGCAAAGGCCAGCCAACAACCAGAACAGAGGACCACAGCCAATCAAGAGTGAGCCACTCATAAGAGATATAACGGCTTGTTATCTGTCATAGTTTAAAAGTTCAGGTCTTTAATGTTTAAAGCAGAGATGCTCAAACTTATTGCCTCCGGGGACCAAAGTGAAAATTGGCCAATGGACTGATTGCCAAGCACAACGATATTTAGTGCACAGCAACACCTTGAGTGCTAAGTAGTGTCCACCCTTGAAGGGCATGTCATAGAAGTGGAGCATGAATATAAATACCTTGGTGTTTTAATTGATGACTCTTACTTTTGACATTTGGAGAAAAAAATGTATGTGTAATATTGCATTGTGATTTAATTGCAAACCTTGTTGGAATAGGATATAAACAAAGTATACACACTTTTTTTGACAACTCTTTCAGCCCCATTTACTGCCATAATAACTGCTTTTTTTAACAGACTGTTATCCTCGCTTTTTTCCCATTAAAACTGATTGAATCTTATGCTGGACGATTGAAAAACAAATATTTTTGTGTAACTGTCCCCCTTAACCACAAGATAGCGCCAGAAAATCATGGGCATACATTTCAGTGCTTTGATAAGTGTAACTTACTTAAACTCATTCAAACTCAGGTGGCACTTTGAAAATATTTTTGGTCTACTGTATCAACATTGATTTTGCCATGAATTATTGACAATTTTAAGGCTGTAATTACCCAACCTTAAGTGATCCACTTTGCAAGTTATTTTTTGAAATATTGCGATTCATGCATGTTCCCAATTAAAAAAATATGTTTGATAAAAAGGCCATAAAACATAAAAAATATAATAAAAATGTTCTTTCAGTAAATAGATCTGAAGTTGTTAAAAGATATCAAGCGTTGAAAGTAAAAATAGAATTTTAATTTATTGCTGACCTACGACACATTTATGAGTGGAACCCTTTTGGATCATAAGTGCTTATAGTCAATCCTAAAGTTGCACAAGGTTTTTTAAAGTTTTAAGTTGCACTGAACAGGAAGTCACTGTGTGCAGTTTTTTATTGCTGTGTAACTAGTCAATAGTCATGTTGCTGTAGTAGTCCTTTCGAAAAACTGACCTATTTTTCACAGAAATTACCCTGATGTATGTTGACCTAAGTGAGAACTTTTCCGTAATAAGAACACAGTGGATTCGGACTTAATGAGTTGGTTGACAAACCGGTTGTCAACATAAGCTGGACTGACTTAGGCTGGTTCCACTGTATACCGTTCCTTGAGAAATGCCAGTTACAATGGTATTTTGCTTTAATGTTGGAAAACTATTGGTACAACTGCATATTTGTAAAACAAGTCCTGTATTTTTGCAGTACTTTGGTGCGCTGCCTGAAACAAACTGGGCGGATTGGCCTGGGTCCTCTTCGCCTGTCAACCCTCACTCTTTCTGATGCATTACCCACCCTTCCCACGCTGCAGCTCCACTGCACTGCCACATTGGAAAACACACTCTCAGGACAAGAGGCATGTACACCATGACACTTTAAATTGTTTGTCTTAAGAAGAGAAGTGTTCACAAGTGTGAAGTAATTTGCTGTTCAATAATTAATACATTTTCTGGTTCTGTTATAAACGGCAGTTTGTTCAGATTAGTTAATTCAGATATGAAGCTATCAAATCTGTCAAAGGCTGAGTGAAATAAACTAAACATCAATCTTGTTGACCAAATAAAGTACGACTCAAACCTTAGTTTTTTTTTGTATTCTTTGTAGGACTGTGTGGTTCCATTGTATAGTGAAGCGCTGAGAACCTGCAAGCAACAAGATGTCCAGCCTTTCCTTCAGGCAATCCGCTACACCATGTTCCAGAGACAACTTCTCAACAAAGTCAGAGGTGAAAACAACCTGTTGACATTTAACTGAGGTTATTGGACTATCACTGAAAATTACTCTTAAAGGAGCTGTTTGCAACATTTACACAGATGCTGTAATATTGCATTGTGATTTAATTGCGAACGTTGTTGGAATAGGATATAAACAAAGTATACACACTTTATTTTGACAACTCTTTCAGCCCCATTTACTGCCATAATAACTGCTTTTTTTAACAGACTGTTATCTTCGCTTTTTTTCCATTAAAACCGAATGAATCTCATGCTGGACGATTGAAATCCAATATTTTTGTGTAACTGTCCCCCTTAACCACAAAATAGCGCCAGAAAAATTACTCTTAAAGGGGCTGTTTGCAACATTTACACAGATGCTTAGAGGGGGCTAAATTTAAGCGTTTTATCCTTCTTACCGCTTCTAGGACGTAATATCGTAACTACGTGCGTTTGTGCACACGCATTTGCTTTGGGTGTTGTTGGCTAATTAGACTGATTTGGATAGTTAGTGTTCGCTGTCAAAACATGTCTATATTTTTCACAATTACTAAGTTTATGTCACTCACCCTGTTTCGTCAAAAAGTATGCGCAGGGAGCGTGTGCACATATACAATAACAGTCCAAGAGAACAGACAACAATTTGCAGTCATGTGGTTGTTCTGATAGAATAAGCGCTACAGGCCAAAAGTTTGGACACATCTCATTCAATGTGTTTTCTTTATTTTCACGATTATTTACATTGTAGATTGTCACTGGAGGCTTCTAAACTATGAATGAACACGTGGAGTTATGTATTTAACAAAAAGGTGGAAAAACTGAAAACATGCCTTTTATATTCTAGTTTCTTATAAAATAGCCACTCTTAGCAATCTCTCGAAGAGCTTCAAGAGGTAGTCACCTGAAATGTTTTTCACTTCACAGGTGGCATAGTTTTGATGCCTTCAGTCATGAAAATAAAGAAAACTCATTGAATGAGAAGGTGTGTCCAAACTTTTGGCCTGTACTGCTTATTCTATCAGAACAACCACATGACTGCAAATTGTTGTCTGCTTCTCTTGGACTGTTATTGTGTATGTGCACGCGCTCCCTGCACAAAGTTGTTGACGAGACAGGGTGGGTGACATAAACTTAGTAATTGTGAAAAATATAGACAGTTTTAAAACAATTGTGTTCTCTTAAAACACTGATGGTAACATAAGCTAGTCGCTAATGTTCTTGTTATATTTTTTGCTTTGAAAAATTTAACCGTGAGCAAGTTGCAAACTGTCCCTTTAAGTAATAAATGAAGTAAATGTTCATTGCTGGCCTAGATACACGACATCAAACTGGCCCAACTGGTGTTGAGGGTTTTCTCTATTACAGTAGTTTAAATCTATTTTTAATGCTTAGTAAATGCATGCAAGATGTCAATGCGGTATTTACCCAGTTAAAAAAGTTAGCATGCTAACAGTTAGCACGTATCAAGTTATATGACAGAGGTGTTCGGCTGCAAAATTGGCTAAAACGTTTGCATGCTAATGTAAATGTTAGAAACCGAACGTTAGCATGCTAACAGTAAGCATGTGTCTTTGATTGATTCAAGTACCAAGTTATACGGCTTTAAGGTGTTCGGCTGTAAGATTGGCTAAACAAGTTAGCATGCTAGACTGCTAATGTTAGCATGTGTAAAGTACCATGTTAAATGATCCTGAGGTGTTTGGGTGCAAAATTGGCTTAAAAAGTTAGCATGCTACTGTTAGTGTGTTTGAATGCGAACAGTTAGCATAAGGTAAAAACCAAGTTATATGAGAAAATTAGCTAGAAATGTAAGCACGCTAATGTTACTAAGGCTGTCTAAGTCTGAGCCGATCAGTTGTTACGATACTGAACAGCGCGGTCTGATTGTTTTGGTTCATACTACACTGTAGTATTGATATTTTTAATTCATTTTGCCATTTTTCCCCAAAAAAAAATGTATGCGACCCCCGCTGAAAAAAGTTTGGACACCCCTGGTTTAGACCCAATTTTACTAAACCGCACGAGCAGGAAGGGACTACATTTGGTTCAGACATTGAAAAATAAAGTTAAGAGTTGGAGATCAGCCGTTGACCAACCCAGTCCAAGCGAACCCGTTTAAAACTTGTCTTTTCTTTCCAGGTTCCTCTCCTTCCACTGATGGTCACCTGATGGAACTTTGTTTGACGACTGTAAAGTTTGCCCGGAAAAAAGGGAACATTGCCCTGGCGTCCCGCTTGCTCAGTCAGTGCTGTGATGGAACCCAAAAGGAGGAGCAGGGCGACGAACTGATAACAGCATTCCGGCGGCTAACAGTGGAGGGCACACTGGGAGAGAAATGGGGGCCAGAGCTGCAGATAGAAAAAGCCAAAGTAGTGAGAACTTCAGGTGAGGACGTAGTCATGTAATAATTGAACATGAGCCGATTATGAAAATTAGTTTTTGCATTTCACCTAGGTACTAGGGTTGTCCCGATACCAATATTTTCATACCGGTACCAAAATGTATTTTGATACTTTTCTAAATAAAGAGGACCACAAAAAATGGCATTATTAGTTTTACTTTAACAAAAAATCTTACGATGCATTAAACACATGTTTTTTATTGCATTTGAAGAACAATTTTGCCGTTAAATAAAATAGTCAACATACTAGACAACTTGTCTTTTAGTAGTAAGTAAGCTAACGAAGGCTCTTAATTTGTCTGCTGACATATGCAGTAAAATATTGTCATTTATCATTCTATTATTCTGTCAAAATTATAAAGGACAAGCTGTAAAAAATTATCATTAATCTACTTGTTCATTTACTGTTAATATCTGCTTATTTTCAGTGTCATCATGTTCTATCTACACTTCTGTTAAAATATAATAATCACTTATTCTTCTGTTGTTTGGATACCTTACATTAGTTTTGGATGATACCACAAATTTAGGTATCAATCCGATACAAAGTAATTACCGGATCAAACATTGGTCATTTTCAAAGTCCTCATGTGTCCAGGGACATATTTCCTGAGTTTAAAAATATAATATGAGTTTAACATTTTGTGACGATAAAAAAATATCTAATATTATCCACTAGATATACGCTCTTGTACTTGGTATCATTACAGTGGATGTCAGGTGTAGATCCACGCATGGCATTTGTTTACATTTAGGCGCGCTACCTTTTTTTTAGCGGTGATACCATTCCTCGTCCTGCAGGGAGGATACTTGTAAAAATTTCACTTTATTTGTCGCCATGGAGGCAGGATTAGTGATTTAGAAATAGCTGAAACACTGCAGACCGCGGATGGATGTTAGCTGCTAGCTGGCTAGCCATGTCTTAAAGCTGAAGGCGTTTCAGTGTTATAGCTTCACCTTAATCAACAGTTTTTAGGCCAAAATGCGTTCATTTTTCCTTTTCTGTCTACACACCTTGTATGCTTGTAAGTACTCCGTGATTGTGCGCTGCCGAACACGCTCCTCTGCTCTTAAACCCAGCAATGTCATGACATGATGGGGCGCCGTCATGCCCGTTGGGAACCTGTGCTTTTCAAACAGAGTATAGTACCATTTATTATTCTCTAATACCGGTATACTGTACAACCCTACTAGAAACTTGAGCAAAATGTTGTACTTTTTTACTATCTTGGCCCATTATTTGGAAAAAGAAAACTTACCTAATGTCTAATTCCACAGGCCAGTCCATTACAGCCATGGAAATGCTGAGCAAGGCTGCCCTATCATATTGCTATGTAGGGAAAAATGAAGGTGCTGCCTGTCGGTCACTGCTGACTCTCTGCAAATGGCTTTTGGCTGACTGGAAGGACATGGTACCTCAACTTAAACAGGTACACTGTTTTTGACGTCAGCTCACTTGACGGCATGATTTACTGAGAAAATTGCAGGTCTGTTGGTGTTTGACTTATGTGGGCTAAGTCCTTGTTACATTTTGGTCCAGGTTGTGAAAATGTCAGGGGCTGTCAACTCATCCAACGCTGTAGGCAACTTGTCACCTCTGTGTCAGAACATTTCTGCTTTGCTGGAGCTTTCTATCGTGGAACAAAGCATTCCTCACATCACCACTGAGACCTCAGGTAACGCTGGTAACATTTACTTTAATACATGGTTGTTATTGCCATCTGGCAACAAAAGTACATTTCATTGTTCTGATTATTCAACGCGTATTGGAAAGAGTTCCACAACATTTTTTTTTATGTTTGGTGCAGTGCGTGTAGGTGTTGGGGAGCCGGACTTTGTGCTTGGCCAACTCTACCAACTTTCCACCAGCCTGGCCCCAGAAGTTGCCAAGTCCTGGGCGGCCCTGGCCAGCTGGGCTTACCGCTGGGGTAGGAAAGTCGTCGATAATGCCAGGTTAGTGGACCAAGCCAAATACATTCTGGTTCAATTTTATATGCCCATACTGACCCGATTATAAGATGGTACATTTTATGTTCAGTACAGGCCAAAAGTTTGGACACACCTTTTCCTTATTCAATGTGTTTTCTGTTATGTACAGAGAAGGGAAGGAGGCGACAACCAGGGCAGAACTGCGGTTCACAAGGTTTATTTAAACGTTTGATGATTACATGGCGTGCGTATGCTACTCTAAGTGAATGAGTGTAGACTATGTGTAATATTATTAGTGTAAATGTTACCAGGGGTTTTTGTTTGTGAGTGTTGGTTATATCCTTCGTTGAATCAAGAGGGGCAAGGCGAAGAGGCAGTTTGTGAACAGGCAAGAGGTCGAGGGCAGAAGCAAGGCAACGTGGTCTGGGTCCGAGCAGGGAGGTCGTGGATCGAAGAAGGCAGTCAGGAACCCGGATGGTTGTCGAGAGGCAAGTCATGATCACGAAAGACAGGGGAGTCACTGTGGAAGACACACGGGACATGAACCAGGGAGACACGGAGAGAGAGAGCAATGAAAAGGCGAGCAAAGCACAAGGGAGGGAATGCCAGACATGATGCTTACGGGAAGGTTAGCGACGTTCTGGCAAAGGTTCCTCAGTTCCGCTGGTCTTTATGCCCCTCCCTCTCATCAAACCAGGCGTGCTGATTACAGATTGTCTGCAGACTCGTAGCTGTGTGGGCTTGCTACGCCCAGCGCAAGCAGGGTCATGTCTAAGTGCACTGTCAGCAGAGGTGCCGGCAGCTCCAGCTGCTGAGGAAATGTGGGTTTGACTCCGCGCCGTGACGTTTTCTTTATTTTAATGACTATTTACATTGTTTGTTACTGAAGGCATCACAACTACAAATTAACTTGAGGAGTTATGTACTTACCAAAAAAAGTTGAAATAACTGAAAAAGTGATTACTGTTTTGGATACTATTGGGATTCTCTATAGGAGCTTCAAGCACACCTGTGAAGTGAAAATCATTTTAGGTGACTACCTCTTGAAGCTCATCTGGATAATGCCAAGAGTGTGCAAAATAGTAATCAGAGCAAAGGGTGGATATTTTGAAGAAAGTAGAATATAAAACATGTTTTAGTTATTTCACCTTTTTTTGCTAAGTATATAACTCCACATGTTCATTCATAGTTTTGATGCCTTCAGTGACAATCTACAATGTAAATAGTCATTCAAATAAAGAAAATGCATTGAATGAGAAGGTTTGTCCAAACTTTTGGCCCTTTACTGTAAGTGCTTGGATTCCTGTTTTATGAACAATTTTAAACATTGGAGGTTACTTTCTTTATTTTGCTTGTCAGAAAAACTGCATTCTTCAGTATCAGGGGTGGTCTGAATACTGTAAGACTTTGCTTTTAAGTTAACATTTACTAAACAACACTTCCAAATGGTACATTGTCTTTTAATCCTTGATTATTTGTGTACATCAGCGCCTTTTTATCACCAGTGGTTTGGCAAGCAGTCACCTAAAATGCAGATTTTTTTGTTACTCAAAAAGCATAAGAGCTTACAATATTTTTAAAGTGCCTCCTGAGCTTGAATGAGTCAAAGGTAGTCACCTGAAATGGTTTTCACTTCACAGGTGGGCTTGAAGCTCATTGAGAGAATGCCAAGAGTGTGCAAAGCAGTAATCTGAGCAAAGGGTGGCTAAATTGAATATATTAGAATATAAAACATGTTTTCAGTTATTTCACCTTTTTTTGTTAAGTACATAACTCCACATGTGTTCATTCATAGTTTTGATGCCTTCAGTGACAATCTACAATATAAATAGTCTTGAAAATAAAGAAAACTCATTGAATGAGATGTGTCCAAACTTTTAGCCTGTACTATATATCATTTCCACTGCAATAAAATTGTATTACTTGTATATTTTAACATTGTAATTGTAATGAAACAATTTAAATCTCCATGTTAAATAAAACAAATAACAATAAAATATACTTTGTTAAGAAAATGTTGCACTTGAATAAAAATCACAAACACAAGCAATACAATATTTAAACAAGGTTGCACTTCACTAGTGAATGTGTAGGTAGCGGTTGAGTTGTACATTACTTAACTGACAATCAAGTTACGACCTTTTTAAAGAAAAGTGCAGAGTGACAATATAAACACCACATTAGAAGCAGATTATGTATTAACAGGTCATATGCAAGAACAACTTAAGTTTGACAATATCCGAGCAAGGTAACCCCAACATGACAAATGTCTGTCAAACCTTTGCGGCATTTCTAGAAATTCTAGTTTTAGAACAGTAATAAATGGCAGCAAGTCTTTGGCGATGTAATAAACCACACTTTCTGTGAGCGCACAAGATGTTGTTGACACACTAACCTTTTTTACCAAACTTGAAGTAAGTGTGAACTGTCGGGTGGTTGTGTTTTGGGTTTGTTGTATTCGCGCCCTTTCGGCAAACCTCAGTGTTTATAGGCTCATCTTCTTCCTAACGCCAAAACAGAAATATTTCTACACCGGTGAGGTGCATTTTGTCCATTTGTGCTACTACATGTGTTGGTCACTATGTGATGCTAGCAGGCCAGCAGCCCTGCCTCTTCACCCAAACAGTGAAAGACACTTAATGAAGGACAGGATAATTCACCCCCTTCTTTTCATTTCGCTATGACACTAACTCACGCAGCTGCTGAAACTGACAAAAAGCGTGAATGCTCTTGAATCATGCACAAAGCGATTTATCGATGCTGAAAACTTACCGACTTTAATTTTCATTTATCGTCTGTTAATTGACTTATCGAATATCGACCCAGGCCTAATATATTGTACGTCCAGACCAATACAAGTTGGACATGACTTCTGTAATGTTTTTCCCTGCAGCCAAGGGGAGGGGTTACCTCTTCTATCTGGAGAAAAAAAAGATATTGAGGAGCTACTGCCGGCAAATACAAGTGAAGAAGACAAGGAAACCATTTTTAGCATTCTTGGGCAAGCCATGTGTCGTCCTACAGGCATACAGGTAGTGTCATCATATTTACCATCATTATGGGTTGTGTTCACTATATATTAGGTCAATATTTCTTTTTAAATATTAAAAGTTTAACACGATGTACTCCAGTTAAAGTATTTAATTCTTGATACATAATACTAATATGTCCTGCTTTAGGATGAAGACATAGCGCTACAGCAGGAAGATGACGAGGATGACATGGTGGATGTGATATGGCGGCAGCTCACTGCCTCATGCCCATGGCTGGCAGAAGCAGGCCAACTCGTTGCAGATGGTCTCATCCGCGTTTGGAGACGTGTGGTAGACCGAATATTTGGTCTCTATCGGATCTCTTGCCAGGCCTATTTTACATTCTTGAAGCTCAATGCCGGCCAGGTGAGACTTGACAGCTTCTTCTTCTGGGGTTTAGCAACTTTTATACCATTTTAAGAGTGTGCTATCACAAGCTCTGTCTTAATCATAGCATCAATAATGGCACATTTTTGTTACAGCCTTACTGAGGCTGTATCTTGTGATCGACCAGAGCATCATTGCAGTCAAACTGCAGTCATCTGTATTGTACGTTTTGGGTTTTAGATCCCTATTGACGAGGACGACCCCAAACTTCTGCTGTCCTGGCATAACAGCAAGCAGAGCAACGATGATGTGATCGTCATGGCAACCCTTCGTCTCCTGCGACTGTTGGTGAAGCATGCAGGGGAACTGAGGGAGGGACTTGAGCTAGGATTGGCCTCCACTCCGACAGCACCCTGGAGGGGTATGATAAACGAGCAATCCATTGCTTTAATGTACAAACTATCTGGACGTTTGTGCATTTAATTTCTTATACATTTCTTTCAAATTTGTTTAATTCATATGATCTGAACACCTAACGTCCCTAACTACCAATGGCTAATTATATTTACCCTAAATTGTCATGTGTCTGTCTTAATCAGGCATTACCCCCCAGCTGTTTTCCCGACTCAACCACCCAGAGGCATATATTCGACAGAGCATATGTAGCTTGCTCTGCCGTGTAGCCCAGGACTCTCCACATCTCATCCTTTACCCTGCCATTGTGGGCTCACTCTCCCTTGGCGGGGAGGCTCAGAATTCAGGTAAGATTGTGTTCATGCTTGTGCCTCATTATTCTTGTACAGTACAAGCCAGTCTATTACTGTGCCAATCGGGTATTGATCCATTCCATAACTGCTTTGCTTGGCAGCTAATCTTGTGCCTGTTGTTGTGTTTAAAAATCTATTTTAATGAGTCGTCTTTGATGCAGCAACACCCATTAATTTGTCTGCAACAAGATGAATGTACACAAAGTCCAATAACTTTTTACCGTAATTTCAAAGGTAACAGGACAAAATCCACACACACACACACACACACCCCGCCAGAGCAGTTAAAAACCTGTATGTCTTTGAGGAATCAACACTTAAATACCACCTGCTGCCCCTTGACTTATATTAATGTAAGCAGGGCACCTTTTCACATTTGAACTGCAATTACTGGTACTTGGTAAGCCATACAAGTACTAGACGGTGCCAAACCAAACTTAAATGCTAACGTTAGCATGCTAACAGTTAGAATTAATCTAGTGTATAGTCATGAATATGAAGAGTACGCATGTTGAATCAGTTAAAGTTAGCATGTATCGAGTACCATGTTATATGACTGAGGTGTTTGGCTGCAAAATGGGCTAAAAGGTTTGCATGCTAATGTAAATGTGTTAGAATTCGAACGTTAGCATGCTAACAGTTAGCATGTGTCAAGTACCAAGTTACCGTATTTTTCGGATTAGAAATCGCTCCGGAGTATACGTCGCACCGGCCGAAAATGCATAATAAAAAAGGAAAAAAAACATATACGTCGCACTGGAGTATAAATCGCATTTTTGGGGGACATTTATTTGATAAAATCCAACACCAAGAATAGACATTTGAAAGGCATTTTAAAATAAATAAAGAATAGTGAACAACAGGCTGAATAAGTGTACGTTATAAGACGCATAAATAACCAACGGAGAACATGCCTGGTATGTTAACGTAACATATTATGGTAAGAGTCATTCAAATAACTATAACATATAGAACATGCTATACGTTTACCAAACAATCTATCTCTCCTAATCCATAAATCCGATGAAATCTTCTTCCTCGACGTCGCTTCTAAACAACTCTGCCAACACCAAAGGTATGCGCCGCTTCCTCTTGTCGTTTTCTGCTGCATATTTCACTCATCCAGCTTGTAATCTGCAGTACATGATTTCCCTTTCGGTGACATTTTTGTTCAGTCCTTCTCAGTTTTTAGAAGTTACCGCCAACGATGAAATGATCCATTTCAAATAGCTACAGCAGTAACATATAGCACTTAGCTTTTAATGACCCACAATGCACTTCTGCCATGATCCTCCCCCGCCGAATTCTTATTGGTTGACGTGTATGTGACGATTGCTGACGTTTGTGTGATGATTGCTGACATTTTCTTCGTCTCTTCCGCGAATGAGATAAATAATATTATTTGATCTTGTGTAATCTGCAGTACATGATTTTCTTCTAGGTGCCATTTTTGTTCAGCCTGTCTCAGTTTTTATACATTACCGCCAACAATGAAATGATCAATTTAAATAGCTAAGGCAGTAGCATATAGCAGTTAGCATTCCATGACCCACAATGCACTTCTGCCATGACCCTCCCCCGCCGAATTCTTATTGGTTGACGTGTGTGTGACGATTGCTGACATTTTCTTTGTCTCTTCCGCGAATGAGATAAATAATATTATTTGATATTTTACGGTAATGTGTTAATAATTTCACACATAATTCGCTCTGGAGTATGTCACACCCCTGGCCAAACTATGGAAAAAAAACTGCGACTTATAGTCCGAAAAATACGGTATATGGCTCTTAAGTTTTTTGGTTGTAAGATTGACTAAACAAGTTAGCATGCTGCACTGCTAACGTCTAGCATGCTAGCTTGCAGGGAGGGCGCCTTTTCACATTTGAACTGCAATTACTGGTACTTGGTAAGCGATACAGGTAGTACATGGTGCCAATTTTCGTTACTTTTGTGTGTAATAATGTGTTAATGTAATTGTTTTCTGATTTTTTTTTTTTACAACTTAATGTAAAATTTAACAATTAGCTGATTATAATGCTGTGCAGTTCTTATATTTGCAAGTGTTATATACTAGATTTTGCATGCAGTTGCAATTCCAAGACATGAATTGGCAGTAGTGTATACGGCAGAGCAATGTATAGTGAGAGTACGGTCAACTCTTAGATTAAAAACACTTTGTAGGGCTCAAAATGGCACATTCAGCTTTATGGCAAAGTATGCTTACTAGCTAGGTAAAACATTGTACTGCAGAGCTGTGTCTATAGAGATTATGCCCAACTCGGTTTCAAAGTTGGGAGCAAACATAGCGCCCTGTAGTCACCTGTTGGGCTGAATTGGTATCGTATCGGTTTAAATGCGAACAGTACACATCTCTACTTGACACACACATACGTTTTGCTGACACATTGCTTACTTTTGTCATTAATTTTACTTTATTCTCTCCAAGTATAAATTTGAACAATGTTTTGTTAGGGAGCAAACTACCATCAGATCTGCCCACCTTTTTGGGGAGCATCCCAGCAGAGGACCTTGGTGGAGATGGGGAGGAGGAGAGTGAGGAGAATGCGCAGACAGAGAACAGTGGGAAAGGAGACGCTCTAGAAGAACTAGCAACATTCTGTTCCAGCCAAGACCAAGCCATGATGCAGGATTGTTACAGCAAGATTGTGGAAAAGTTGTCTTTGGCAAATCCTACCATGGTGCTTCAGGTAATGGACTTTGTCTAGATGTGTTGACTGTAGTTAAAGTTATTGTGCTGTTTTCCCAGCAAGCTCTTAACGAGTTGTGTGTCATGCAGGTTCAGCAGTTGGTCGGAGAGCTGCGCAGGGTGACGTTACTCTGGGATGAATTGTGGCTGGGAGTGTTGCAGCAGCAGCACATGCATGTCCTACGAAGGATCCAACAGCTGGAGGATGAGGTTAAGCGGGTTCAAAACAATAACACACTTCGCAGGTAAGAATTCTTATCCCCTGTCTGAGAAGCTGAGCCTTTTCTCACTTTTGTTCCGTCAAGAATCAGCCTTGGTTGTTTTTCTCTCGTTTGTGCTGCAGGGATGAAAAGATAGCGATAATGCGTGAGAAACACTCAGCTTTGATGCGTCCCATGGTTTTTGCCCTGGAACATGTCTGCAGTATCACTTCAGCCCCAGCAGAGACGCCGCATGAGACCTGGTTCCAGCAAACCTATGGTGATCCCATCAATTCTGCCCTTGAGCGTCTAAGGAACCCCCACAACCCTGCCAACCCTGCCAGCAGCTGGCTCCCCTTTAAACAGGTATGTGTACTATTTAGTAGTGATGGTGCTGGTCTAACCGTTATCAAAAAAATTTTTATTTTTTTTTACATAAGCTGCAAAAAAATATTTTAATTTTACTTTAAAAACTGGCGGCTCAGTCACCAGAATTTTATAGTAAAAGCAGTTGGTTTATTACAGCATATAAAAAAATGAATGAATGGAATGAAAAAACAATACCACTGTTTTTAGCGGTAAAATTCAAGCAACAGAGCTACCAGTTTTTTTGTTTTTTTACCATAAAGTCTTGTTGTTTTAATGTTTTTTTGTTTGTTTTTTAATGTTTTAGTGTCTTATTGTATATGGAAAAAAACATTACCAAAGTTGATATTGCGGTAAAAAATTTTACAGTCTACAATTTGATTGATAATTTGTTTTGAAATCATAAGAACAGTATTTATCTTTATTTTAGCAAGAAATATTTTTGGAATACATAACATACTATTTTGATAATATTGAATTTATAAGATATGCAATTGCATGCAGTATATGGTTTTTAATGTCGAAAGGGAAAGAACAAATATATTTAGTAAGAAAAGATTAAGCATTTTATAAACACATAATATTTCCAGGCTTTCGCGGGCCCCATAAATTAAAGGCCTACTGAAACCCACTACTACCGACAACGCAGTCTGATAGTTTATATATCAATGATGAAATATTAACATTACAACACATGCCAATACGGCCCGGTTAGTTTACTAAATTGCAATTTTAAATTATGCGCCGAAATATCCTGCTGAAAACGTCTCGGTATGATAACGCGTGCGCGTGACTTCACGGATTGTAGAGGACATTTTGTTCCAGCATCGTGGCCAGCTATTAATCGTCTGTTTTCATCGCAAAATTCCACAATATTCTGGAAATCTGTGTTGGTTAATTTTTTGCAATTTGTTCAATGAACAATGGAGAGATCAAAGAAGAAAGCTGTAGGTGGAAAGCGGTGTATTGCAGCCGGCTTTAGCAACACAAACAGACGGTGTTTCATTGTTTACATTCCCGAAAGATGACAGTCAAGCTTTTACTATGGAACAGAGATGTCAAGCGTACACGGTTGGATTGGACCACACACACAAAGGACAGTGTATTATGTGTATTAATAAAAAAACATCTTACCATTCTGTATTCTGAAGGCGATCTATGTCGTGTGCTACTCCAGCATCAATATCAGCAGCGTCCTCCTGACCGTCAGCGTCGGGTTCAAAGCGGTATGGCTCTATCCCTTGTTGCGGTTGGGCCTGGCCGAGTGGTCCTGCCACCCCCACAGCTGCCACGGTGCCTCTCACAGCATCTTCCCCATCTGAATCGCTCCCACTGCCCTGCAGTCCTTTTTTTTTTTCTTTTTTTTTTTCTAGTCCTTCACTGTCACTTTCCTCATCCACAAATCTTTCATCCTCGCTCAAATTAATGGGGAAACCGTCGCTTTCTCGGTCCGAATCGCTCTCGCTGCTGGTGGCCACGATTGTAAACAATGTGAAGTTGTGAGGACCTTCACAACCCGTGACGTCACGCGCACATCGTCTGCTACTTCCGGTACAGGCAAGGCTTTTTTATTAGCGACCAAAAGTTGCAAACTTTATCGTCGATGTTCTCTACTAAATCCTTTCTGCAAAAATATGGCAATATCGCGAAATGATCAAGTATGACACATAAAATGGACCTGCTATCCCCGTTTAAATAAGACAATCGCATTTCAGTAGGCCTTTAATGTGACGGGCCAGATTTGGCCCAATTGAGTTTGTCACCTGTGGTCGAGACTAATAACATACTAACAGCATTATTTAGTATATAAAGTCCTCTTGACAGAATTATTTATAATCTGTTTTGTTTTCTCCAGATGATGTTAAGCCTGCAGCAGCGTGCTCAAAAGCGAGCCAGCTACCTGCTCCATTTAGATGAGATCAGTCCACACTTGGCATCTATGACTGCCACTGAGATGGCCCTGCCTGGCGTGGTGTCCGCATCGGACACTGTCACTATACAGAGCATTGGCAAGTCGATAACCATTCTTCCCACCAAGACCAAGCCCAAAAAACTATTCTTCCAGGGATCTGATGGACACAACTACCCATACCTTTTCAAAGGTAAACGCTTCATATGAATAATTAGATTTTGGTACAATGTTTGATTCTTCAGTAGATTGTACACAACACACATTTTCATACAAAAAAAACACACTGATATTTGTATTTGTCATGTGTGCGTAAAACATCGAGAGATAAAAGATAGACCAACATCCAGCTATTGTAGCTAATCGGTGAAAATCATCAAACTCTAACCTCATACAACAATAAATAAATAAATGGTATGTCAGTTTTAATTAAGTGATCTTTTTTTTTTTTTTTTCTCATCAGGCCTGGAGGATTTGCATCTGGACGAGCGCATTATGCAGTTCTTGTCAATTGTAAACACCATGTTCACCAAGATCAACCAGCAAGAGCAGCCTCGCTTCCATGCCCGCCATTACTCCGTCACACCCCTTGGAACTCGGTCGGGGCTCATCCAATGGGTTGATGGAGCCACGCCCCTCTTTGGCCTTTACAAGCGCTGGCAGCAGAGGGAGGCTGTCCTGCAGGCTCAGAAGGTAACATAGTAAATTGTTTGGCCAGGATAATTGCTCATTCACTTTGTGGACTAATCATTTTCATCTTCGTTATCTTAAATAACCTGTTTTTGTTTGACTTAAATGAGATGATGGCTAATCAAAAGAAATGGACATTGATTTAGATGAAGACAAACTCATCTTACATTTTAGTCCACGAATAAAAAAAAGATGAAAATGTTGACAGAAACTAAATCCAATTATATTTATTTTGTCTTATATATAGGTGGGTCAAGTTCGGAATATATACAATCACATCTGTTTAGTAGCCTATATTTGAGAGGGTCTGGCAATGAGTTACAAGGGAGACACAATCACATGCTTTTCTTTGTGAGAAACCGAGAAGTTGGATTTCACACCGCCAAAACAACTGTATGGATTAAAACAAGTTACATATCTTAATATGTGTACACTTGTGAGAAAGAAAAGACACATTTCACATTTGACACTGACGCCATCAGCAGGCAACTTCACAACTATATTTTGGTCAAAGCTAATACTAGCATATTATCTGTTACTGGTACATTATCAACCATTGGTATGCTTTAGCAGTTTCCACACTATTGCTGTGCTAATTAGGTGATTTAAATGGCACTTTTTATAAAATCAGGAGATATTGACTTCACAAGAGCTTTGATGACAACATGGTGATGGCAAAAAATGTATGACAATGCTAATAAACTACATCAGAAACCAAATTAGCTGTATTTGCCTAGTATGCTGACAGACTGCAACTCTTTTATATGTGACAGCTCTGTGACTCTACAGCAAAGCATTACAAAATGATTACTAGGACAGTCACTAATGTTAAAGATGAGGACTTTATTCAAATGATAGAAACACTGAATATAATTTTTTTTCCCAAAAAATACCTAAATACCTAATCTGATAGACAGACTTCATGAATTTGAAATGCAAAGAAAAAAAATTCCTCAAATATATTTCTTGATACAAAAATGGCTAACTGCATCATTCCTGACCATAAATTCATGCTACTGTTGTTGTAGTGAAGTGAATCAAGTGACTCAAAGCGCTTTACATTGTGAAACCCAATATCTAAGTTTAGTTTAAACCAGTGTGGGTGTAAAATAATTAAAATTGCCTGCTATGAAATATGAAATAATATAAAATACTTGTATACTTTATATCTTTTTCTACTAAATTTACTAAATTGTTGTTAAATTTAATGGACTAATACTAAATCAATTTAAGTGAATAAAGTTTGACCAAAACTAAGATGTCGCGTGACTTGCGGTGAGGTTCATGGCTGGTGAGTCTCCTTTACACGTACACCTTTTTTAGGTCTAGTAAAGTACAGACTTTTCCCTCTAATGTCTGATCAGAAAGACTATATTTATTTCACACATCTACCATTAAGACAATATACAAATCTCGGGTTTCTACCCTGTGTTTGATTGGGAAAATGCACAAATTCAGCTGTTTGTTTGAAAAAAATTAAATAAAATATTTTACTTACAGTTGTGATCAAAATTATTCAACCCCCACACAATGTTGGTGTTTTAGCAAGTTGGACATTTATTCCATATTTTGTTTAGTCATATCAAATAAAGATGCATTAAATAGCGAAATGCAACTTGAATTACAACATTATATTTTGTAATATACCAAACAGTGTCATTTATCTTAATATCTCATTGACAAAATTATTCAACCCCTTGAAGATCATAACTCATGAGAACAGAATTTGAATAAGGTCTTTTCAATCAGGTGTTGAAAACACCTGTAGATGTGATTAGAACCATAACGAGCAACAATTAAACTGATTGAAAAAGACTGTGACGCCCAGCTTCTTGTAGATGGTCAATGATGTATTTGCAACATGGTGAAGTCCAGGGAGTAGTCAAAGAAGTCAACAGAGGAGGTAGTTTCTCTTCATAAGAAAGGATATGGATATAATAAAATAGCAAAGACATTACACATTCCAAGAGACACAGTTGGGAGCATAATTCGCAAGTTTAAAGCTAAAGGCACAGTGGAAACACTACCTGGGCGTGGTACAAAGAGGATGCTGTGTGCAACTGCTGTCCGATATTTGAAGCGTAGAGTGGTGAAAAACCCCTGGGTAACAGCTGAGGAACTACAACAAGACATTGCAGAGGGGGGAACGCAGGTTTCGTCCCAGACAATAAGGCACGCACTACGAGATGAAGGCCTCCATGCCAGAACTCCCAGGCGCACCCCACTTCTGACTACCAGGCACAAGTAAAATAGACTCCAGTATGCCAAAAATCATCTGGACAAACCCCAAATGTTTTGGGAAACTGTTCTATGGAGTGATGAGACAAAACTGGAACTCTTTGGGCCTATGAATCAACGTTATGTCTGGAAGAGAAAAAATGAAGCTTACAAAGAGAAGAACACCTTTCCTACTGTTAAGCATGGTGGGGGGTCAATCATGCTCTGGGCCTTTTTCTCTGCCTCAGGTACCGGGAATCTCCAGCGTGTTCAAGGCATTATGAATTCTATTTCCTAGGAGGATATGTTAGCTGCAAATGTCATGAAGTCAGTGACGAAGCTAAGGCTTGGGAGACGTTGGACCTTCCAACAGGAAAACGATCTCAAGCATACCTCCAAATCAACATCAGAGTGGTTGCACTGGAAGACTCTGGAGTAGCCTTCACAGCCGCCAGACCTAAATCCTATAGAAAACCTTTGGTGGGACTTGAAGAAGGCAGTTGCAGCACGCAAGCCCAAGAATATGAATGAACTGGAGGCCTTTGCCCAAGAGGAATGGGCTAAAATACCTGTAGATCGTCGCAAGAAGCTTGTGTCCGGTTATGTATCACGTTTGAAGGATGTCATTACTGCCAAAGGGTGTTCCACTAAGTACTAAAGATGCATGTAACTAGGGGTTGAATAATTTTGTCAATGAGATATTAAGAAAAATGTCCTTTTTTGGTATTTTGTAAAATACAATGTTACAATTTAAGTTGCATTTGTCTATTTGACACATCTTTATTTGATATGACTATAAACAAAATACGGAATAAATGTCCAACTTGCTAAAACACCAAAATTGTGTGGGGGTTGAATAATTTTTATCACAACTGTAAATTATACAGACAATACATTTTAAATTCAGATTAGTTATCATGAGAACAGGTGATGCAATGCCTCCCCTGTCCGCACATTAATGGTTCTCACAGGCCATTAACAATTGGCTAGTGTGAGCGCATGAATTATGCTCAGACATGACTTCGAACATGATTTGAAGTGGTGGGCTAGGATTCCACGCGCAGGATGTAGCCGAATCAATAATAACCGACACATTTTATAAATAAAATACAGACTTTATTTTTGAAAAATAAAATGGAGAAGAGGGAATGGGAATCGCGCTTAAGTTACAGCATGCCCTTAATATCCTAGATCCATTGTGCGCTAATGCTCAAGTGACCAGCGCCATGCTGTGCTTTTTTTTTTTCGTAACATCAAATTGTTCCCTGACCAGGCTCAAGACTCGTTCCAGCAGCAGCCAGTGCCACTTGTACCCCGCCCCAGCGAGCTCTACTACAGCCGCATCGGTCCCGCCCTGAAAGCAGTGGGGCTCAGTCTGGACGTAACACGGCGAGACTGGCCGCTCAGCGTCATGAAGGAGGTGCTGAAAGAATTGATGGATGCTACACCTTCCAACTTACTGGCCAAGGAGTTGTGGTGTTCATGTACCACACCCAGTGAGTGGTGGAGGGTCACCCAGGTAACCACAGTCTTTAAGAATGTGTATTTATTTCAACTTAAGGATTCTTAGATCTGGCGATCATATTTTGTTTTATTTTACAGTCTTACGCCAGATCTACAGCTGTCATGTCGATGGTGGGATACATAATTGGCCTCGGGGACAGACATCTTGACAATGTGCTTATTGACATGACCTCTGGAGAGGTTGTGCACATTGATTACAATGTGTGTTTTGAAAAAGGTAAGGTCAAAACCAGTAATAACTTGGGTAATTTTTGGTCATGACATGGTGTAGAGGAGGGATTGAGATATCTTGTGTTGATCCATGATTAAATGGCTTTGAATTAGTTTGGTTTGTGTTTTGTGTTGCTAGGGAAGAGCCTACGAGTGCCAGAAAAGGTTCCATTCAGGATGACACACAATATTGAAACTGCGCTAGGAGTTACTGGGGTGGAAGGCATCTTCAGGCTTTCCTGTGAACAGGTACATCATCAAGCCATATGTCTCATTTTTGTTTTTTAAGTTTTTATTTTTTTTACTTGAATACACGTTTTAATAATATTAATTTTAGTGTTTAAAGTATACCGTATTTTCCGGACAACAGAGCGCCCACTAAATGATAGGGAAAATATATATATTTCCATATTAGCCGCACTGGTCTATAAGCCAGAGATGCGAAAGGAGTTGCGAAAGGAGTTATTTACACAGAAGATAAATGTTTATTTACATACCTTAATTGTTTCCAAAAGGCATCTGTAACACTGCAGGAAAACTGATGATCAAACAAAACAGAAGTAATCGTCATGAACCCATTAGTAAAAGCTAACTGACTCAACATGGGGAAGACTTAATGAATTTACTGCGTAATTTGTAAAACTAATACAATACAAAAATAATGCCATTGTTAAGTTAATAAAACCAACACAGACACTCGAAATATGTAAGCATTTTAGCTATTGCTAACGACGCTGGTGTCATTACATTACGATAGCTCGTACAAACATGCATAAAAACACTCCTACAGACATCACGCATGGGATGATTTAGTAAATGTAAACAGTTTTAGTTATATTGTAAAACTTACAAACATTGCTCGCCATGATGAATGAAGAATCCATATGAATAGGAACGCTATGGACGGCTACAAGACTCAGGTTGGGGAAAAAAAAAAAAAGGCGCATTACTGAAAGGGCACTGAAGCACTTCCAGTGAGCAAACTCATCCAGAAGAGGACGCCATTGCACAAACAATAAAGCATCCTTCTCTATTTGCTCGTTTTATTGGGCTGGGGGGTTTTGAAAACTTTTTATGGCCTCAGTGAAGAAAAGTGAATAAATAATCCGCACTGTTTTACAAGCCACAGGGTTCAAATTGTAAGAAAAAAGTAGCCGCTTATAGTCTGGAATTAGTGGTACATTGTGTCCACATGACAAATTTTATTCTGCCTAAAAAAAGATTTAAGAACCTTTTTTTTTTTTTAATTTAATTTTATTTTATTTTATTTTTTTAAAGGCCTACTGAAACCCACTACTACTGACCACGCAGTCGGATAGTTTATATACCAATGATGAAATATTAACATTGCAACACATGCCAATACAGCCTTTTTAGTTTACTAAATTGCAATTTTAAGTTTCCCGCGAAGTGTCGTGTTGAAAACGTTGCGGTATGATGACGCGTGCCTTTGACGTCTCTGGTTGTAGCGGACATTATTTTCCAGCCCGATCCAAGCAATAAGTAGTCAGCTTTAATCGCATAATTACACAGTATTCTGGACATCTGTGTTGCTGAATCTTTTGCAATTTGTTCAATTAATAATCGAGAAGTCAAAGTAGAAAGATGTAGGTGGGAAGCTTTTAGCCTTTAGCCACACAAACACAGTCTGTGTTTCCTTGTGACAATTTCCCCATTAACTTTATTGTCGATGTTCTTACTAAATCCTTTCAGCAAAAATATGGCAATATCGCGAAATGATCAAGTATGACACATAGAATGGACCTGCTATCCCCGTTTAGATAAGACAATCTCATTTCAGTAGGCCTTTAAGTTCTCCTGAACCACAATTCAAAAGCATTGTTGGATTTCTCTGAGCTATATTTTTAGAATTGTTTTCTGTTTGATCATTTTTGTTGGTTTCCATATACAATACAGGCCAAAAGTTTGGACACACCTTGTAATTCAATGCGTTTTCTTTATTTTCATGACTATTTACATTGTAGATTGTCACTGAAGGCATCAGAACTATGAATGAACACATGTGGAGTTATGTACTTAACAAAAAAAGGTGAAATAACTGAAAACATGTTTCATATTATAGTTTCTCCAAAAGAGCCACTCTTTGGGTCATCGAGGACCTGAAGCAAAATATCACTACTGCTTTTGCCATCCACGATTGATTAAGCTGTCTCTATCTTTTCCTCCATTTTGAAACAGATCCCACATAATTGTTTGCTTTTATAAGTGTTTTAATACATTGTGTTGATAAATCAAGACTGGCCCTTCAAACCACCAGCCTCTCCATGATAGATGAGATTGCATAGTTACAGTTGAAGATAAATACGAAGATGAAGCTTTACTATGGATCAGAGCGATCAAGCGATCATGGATCCCGACCGAATGTCAACCGGCAGTTTTCGGTGAGAAAATTGTGGCATTAAGTCAGCTCTTACCGGAGACATCAGCGTAGCTTCCGTCTTGCTGCTGCTGCGTGACTTCCCTCAGAGTCTTTGGCCTCAACACACCCATGGCCACACCCCTTAGATTTTCAGGTACTTTATAATCTCACTAAAAGACTAGTAATAAAATAGACAGATAAGGGATTTTCCAGAATTATCCTAATAAATGTGTCTAACCACATCTGAATCGCTCTCACTGCCCTCGCCTTTTTATTTTTTAAAGTTTTATTTTATTTTTTTCTAGTTCCTCACTCTAAATTTCCTCATCCACAAATCTTTCATCCTCGCTCAAATTAATGGGGAAATTGTCGCTTTCTCGGTCCGAACAGCTCTAGCTGCCGCTGGCTATGATTGTAAACAATGTGAGGATGTGAGGAGCCCTACAACCCGTGATGTCACACTCACATTGTCTGCTATTTCCGGTAAAGGCAAGGCTTTTTTATTAGCGACCAAAAGTTGCGAACTTTATCGTCGATGTTCTTACTAAATCCTTTCAGCAAAAATATGGCAATATCGCGAAATGATCAAGTATGACACATAGAATGGACCTGCTATCCCCGTTTAGATAAGACAATCTCATTTCAGTAGGCCTTTAAGTTCTCCTGAACCACAATTCAAAAGCATTGTTGGATTTCTCTGAGCTATATTTTTAGAATTGTTTTCTGTTTGATCATTTTTGTTGGTTTCCATATACAATACAGGCCAAAAGTTTGGACACACCTTGTAATTCAATGCGTTTTCTTTATTTTCATGACTATTTACATTGTAGATTGTCACTGAAGGCATCAGAACTATGAATGAACACATGTGGAGTTATGTTCTTAACAAAAAAAGGTGAAATAACTGAAAACATGTTTCATATTATAGTTTCTCCAAAAGAGCCCCTCTTTGGGTCATCGACAACCTGAAGCAAAATATCACTACTGCTTTTGCCATCCACGATTGATTAAGCTGTCTCTACCTTTTCCTCCATTTTGAAACAAATCCCACATAATTGTTTGCTTTTATAAGTGTTTTAATACGTTGTGTTGATAAATCAAGACTGGCCCTTCAAACCATCAGCCTCTCCATGATAGATGAGATTGCATAGTTACAGTTGAAGATAAATACGTATTATATTTTCACTTCTATTTTCAAAGTGCAACTATTTAAGGTTTCCAATTTTCATTACCAAGAACAACTTTGTCTTTTTTTAAGGTACCTTAAACATTTACATAATTCAAGTGGGAGTGGGAAGAAGCATACCTTACCTAATCCAATGTCCTCTCCATATCTATTACTGACAATTCATTCACGCCATAATGTTTTACATGTTATCACTAACAATAATTACTTTGTGTTTAGGTGTCACTATTGCCTAATCTAAAGAAAAAAGACGAGAGAATGTGTATCAATGGATAGAAAGCTTATGCAGCAATTAAGGAGATGTGTGGAAGAGATAAAAAACTGAGTAAATAATTGGTTGAAAAGAGTGCGTGTACGTGCGCGTGAATATACATACACGTACGTACATACATACATACACGCACAAGCTAGCTCTGTGTGTATATATAAATGTGTATATATATATATGTATATATATATATGTGTGTATTTTATATATATATATATATATATATATATATATATATATATATATATATATATATATATATATTATATATATTACATACATATACACACACACACATATAGCTAGCTTGTCCAATGTAAACAATCGATTTGAATCAAAGGCAAATACAGTATATAAATGAGTTAGAATTGGTAACAATATTAGGCTAAACTAAATAGTGGAATAAAATCTGGACAAGGGCCAAATTCATTGATAAAATGTGACTTTTTATAAAGTGGTGTAGAAAAAGAGAAATGGAAGGTGTTAACAGTAACCATTAGCAAATAGGTAAACAAAAGAAATACATTTTATATCTTGTGCAATGTTGAGTAAAATGTGTTAAGATCTTTGTCCATAAAAATGTTTTAAGGAAGTTTTCTTTTCCTTTTGTCAGGTTATTCAGATGATGCGTCGAGGCAGAGAGACCCTCCTGACCCTGCTGGAGGCCTTTGTCTATGATCCACTGGTGGATTGGACTGCTGGGGGAGAGGTGGGCTTTGCTGGAGCGGTCTATGGAGGAGGGGGTCAACAGGCAGACAGTAAACAGAGCAAGCGGGAGATGGAGAGAGAAATCACACGCTCCCTCTACTCTTCCAGAGTGGCTGAGATTAAGGTAAAGTCTAAAACTAAGTCAATGGTCGAGCATTTTAACACAAATTAGTTTTTAGTACTGTTACATTTAATGTGTTCTTTGAGTATTGAACACTGCAGTTCCTGAAACAAAAGATGTGATTGGTTGACTGTTTGCAATTTGCAAAGGTGAACTGGTTTAAGAATCGTGATGAAATGCTGGCAGTCCTGCCAAAAGTGGAAGAGGCTGTGGAGGAGTACTTGGTCCTTCAGGATCTGCTCTGCGAGGGGGAGAAACTACAAGCAAAGCTTCAAGAGGAGGTGACCTTCCTGGAAGGAGCTGAGAACCACCCAAACCATCTAATTCTCACTTTGGAGCAAAGGTCAGCACAACAAAATGATCACGTACACAAACTTTTTATGTTTTCTGAACCGAAAGTACCACAAATACAAATTGCCTCCTTTTTACAGGTACTCTGAACACACTCAGCTACAATCACGACAGCGAACTGTCCAGGAGGCCATTCAAAGCAAGCTGGCTGACCTGGATCAATGGATTTCACAGTATCAGGCAGCATTTTCCAACTTGGAGACCACTCAGCTGGCTGCTCTCCTGCAGGATATCAGCAGCCCCATAGATCTCGGTGAGGATCATCAACATTTTCACTCCAGTGTTTGTCATACATTCATTTATTTGTGTTAGTCTGAATTTATTTGTGGCGGTAAAATAATTTGGTGGTACCATTTATACCGCACAAAGGTACACAATGCATGCCACTATAACCCAAACACACAATTCCTCTTAGTGCAAATAACTGAATTTCACACATACGATTCTATTGTGTTTCCTATGCACAAACAAACCGTATTTTTCGGACTATAAGACACACTTATAATTCTTGCATTTTTTCAAAAATCAGCTGTGCGCCTCATAGGGGTGTAACAGTACACAAAAATTTCGGTTCGGTACTTACCTCGGTTCAGAGGTCACGGTTCGGTTCATTTTTGGTACAGTAAGAAAACAACAAAATATATATTTTTTGATTATTTAAAAAATTTGCTAAATCTTCCGCCAAAAATATTTTTCTTAGTGGAATATTTGATGTGAAGTAATGGGAACTTTGGATAGGTCAATAATTCATAATAACATTGATTTTGATTCAATATTATGTTTTGAGCAATGACAGTTTGAAAGAAGAAAAAAACAGCTTTGTTTTATTAGTCAATGTTGCAACTTTTTCTAAATTACATTTAGCCTTTAAGCTTTTTTATTTCACTTTTGTTTATGTTTTTGTTTATTTTAATAGTATTTTTAGAATGTGCTGCGGGCCTTTAAAACATTAGCTGTGGGCCGCAAATGGCCTCCGGGGCACAATTTTGACACCAGTGCTATAGATAATAAAAAAATAAAATCTGATAAATGTATGGGTAAAAAGCAGAGCCTGGCGACGCATGCGCATTTATCATAATTCTCTCGCTCTCTCTGTCTCTGCCTCTCCCTCACAAATGTTGCTGTGGTCAGTCCATCGTAGCCCAGTCGTTGTTAGCATGCAGTGTGTTGTTGTTTTTTTGATTGATCGAAACATTTATTTGTAGATTGCACAGTACAGTACATATTCCGTACAATTAACCACTAAATGGTAAAACCTGAATAAGCTTTTCAACTTGTTTAAGTCGGGGTCCACGTAAATCAATTCGTGGTGCCTCGGTGTGCATTGTTTACACAACGTGCGGTGCGCTAATTATTATGTTCGTGTCGTTCAGGTTACCTCCGAACCGAACCGAAATCCCCGTACCAAAACGGTTCAATACAAATACACGTACCGTTACACCCCTAGCGCCTCATAACCTGGTGTGCCTAATGTATGTATGTATTAATTCTGGTTGTGCTTGACAACCTCAAAGCAATTTTATTTGGTACTTGGTGTAATAAGTGTGTCCAGTAGCTATCACACACACATAAGCGATGCGTTTGGACTGCAGGTTGTCGCCTGTTAAATAAATTACGCTAGCAAGACTTGTAAACAAGCAACACCAAATTTTTGATGTTTCGTTGTAGAACATTACACAGGGCCCTCAAAAATCTGTCAAATGTTTTCGTACAATTTTGGTAAACTACGAAACCGCACCACTTAATGGAACGCGGAGCATTACGGCTACTGTAGTCAGATGTACTGTGCTTCAACATACGGTATTATGATGTGTGTGTATAAGGACCCCAAAATGGCACCTTCTGGTGTTTGGCTTCACAATATTATGCAAAATGAACTTTTCTTACCTATTGTTACCTGCTGATGTATTTGGGATCTGCATAAGTACCAAAAATGTGCACGCATCCGCTTTTGTAGTCCGCGCTGCAGTTAATAAGCGCCTTGTTTTTGTCTGTCCTCTTGTTGTTGTAGAGCAGGGGTCACCAACGCGGTGCCTGTGGGCACCAAGTAGCCCGTAAGGACCAGATGAGTAGCCCGCTGGCCTGTTCTATAATAGCTCATATAGCAGCATTTATCAGTGAGCTGCCTCTATTTTTAAAATATTACTCAAGCTGGTCTCGCTTTGCTCGACATTTTTAATTCTAAGAGAGACAAAACTCAAATAGAATTTGAAAATCCCCAAAAATATTTTAAAGACTTGGTCTTCATTTGTTGAAATCAATTCATTGATTTTTTTACTTTGCTTCTTATAACTTTCAGAAAGACAATTTTAGAGAAAAAATACAACCTCAAAAATGATTCTAAAATGTTTAAACACATATACCTTTTTTACCTTTTTAAATTCCTTCCTCTTCTTTCCTGACAATTTAAATCAATGTTCAAGTATTTTTTTTATTTTAAAGAATAATAAATAAATTTTAATTTAATTCTTCATTTTAGCTTCTGTTTTTTCGACAATATTTGTGAAATATTTATTCAAACTTAATATGATTAAAATTCCCCAAAAATATTCTGGCAAATCTACAAAATCTGTAGAACCAAATTTAAATCTTATTTCAAAGTCTTTTGAATTTCTTTTAAAATTTTTGTTCTGGAAAATCTAGAAGAAATAATGAATTGTCTTTGTTAGAAATATAGCTTGGTCCAATTTGTTATATATTCTAACAAAGTGCAGATTGGATTTTAACCTATTTAAAACATGTCATCAAAATTCTAAAATTAATCTTAATCAAGAAAAATGATGAATGATGTTCCATATATTCTTTTTTTTATTTTTTCAAAAAGATTCGAATTAGCTAGTTTTTCTCCATTTTTTTCGGTTGAATTTTGAATTTTAAAGAGTCGAAATTGAAGATAAACTATGTTGCAAAATTTAATGTTAATTTTTTCCGTGTTTTTTCCTCTTTTAAACCGTTCAATTAAGTGTTTTTTTTCATCATTTATTCTCTACAAAAAACCTTCCGTAAAGGAAAAAAAATGTACGACGGAATGACAGACAGAAATACCCATTTTTTTTTATATATATATAGATTTATTTATTAAAGGTAAATTGAGCAAATTGGCTATTTCTGGCAATTTATTTAAGTGTGTATCAAACTGGTAGCCCTTCGCTTTAATCAGTACCCAAGAAGTAGCTTTTGGTTTCAAAAAGGTTGGTGGCCCCTGTTGTAGAGAATTAATCCCCTGCTGTTGCCATCTGTAATACAAAGTAATGTATAGTTTGAACTTGTGTCTGTCAGTAGACTCTCTATGGAAGCACTAAAAACTGCTGGTACAACAAAGATGATGGGGGGGAATGCTTTCCAAGTAGAGCCACGTAAATAATGCCACCCACAAAACAAGAGAGTCTTAAAGCAGCTTGAAGACGGCCTCTAAAACAGTCTAAGCAACATTTTGACCAAGGAACCACCATTACATGTTATGTAGACCACAAGGAAGTGTTTTGAATGTAGAAAATAAAAGAATCATAATATGACCACTTAAATGCGCCTTATGTGCATTCAAGTGCGGTTTATGGTCCGGAAATTATGGTGCACACAAAATTACACCACTATTACACATCACAATATACGCTGCACTGTATTAAGGAGTAATCAGACTCTGGACCTGAGGTCTTCATTTTCATCACTACATAAAAGCTGTAATGACAAAAAAAATGGTGTTTATATGACTAGCAAGGCAACATTTAAATTATATATTTACAAAGCCAGTCTCCACACATGCTGTGCACTCTTTGATTTTATGTTTTATGTGGTAAATTGACATTAAGGAGAGTCAGAATATCTGAATTAAACAGCTAACTGTAATAGATGGGCTACGGTCCTTAAAATCTGGTGGTAATTTACTTGTTGGAGACCCCTTTTCTTGTGTATTGGACATTTCTGGAGACTTGACATGAACTCTAAATGCCAAAAAGAAGGTAAATTTTTTTATTTCAAAACATTTGTTTTGCATTTCATGTTTTTTGATCACTTTAGGTGTCATGACAAATTATGCAAATTGGACCATGTTGTCTTCTAATGTCCAACCCATCTTAAAAATAGGTTTTAAATTATGTTTCTTCTTTAGGTCCTCCTAGCTACGTGCCAGCTACAGCCTTCCTGCAGAATGCAGGTCAAGCTCACCTGATAAGCCAGTGTGAGAGCCTTGAGGCGGAGGTGAGCTCCATGCTGCAGCAGCGCCGTGGGGCCCTAAGAATTTGCTTGGAGCAGCTGCACAGCTATGCAACTGTGGCTTTGCTGTACCCACGAGCTACCCTCTTGCGCCATCGGGCCCATCAGTGGAAAGCCTGGTTGGAAGAAATGCTGAGCGATATGACCGTTGAGCACTGCCAGCACATCTACAGACAGTAAGAAGGACTTAATATTTTTTCTATTTTTTTATAAAGACTTGAAGGCCAATTGTTGAAAAAAGAATGTAATATGCTGTTTTGACTTAACTTTTGATTGTACTGCAACTCAACAAAAAGTAGTTTTGACTTTTGGGCCATTTTGCACAGCCCATAAAGTCAATAAGCCAGTAAGTCAATGAACAAAGTGACCCCACTTTTTCTGCATAGTTATGACAAAATATATTTTTTTCATTCCAAATAGTCTTGTACCAAAGCTTGAATTGGCAATACAGATTGTTGGAACTGCTTTGGAACATGTACTTTTACTATTTTTTTTCTGCAGCCCACTTGGGTCAGATACTTAACCTATCAAGTTGTCCCTACGAACTTTAGATTGAGAAAGTTCCACTTGACATAAAATTCTTGAGGATAAAGTACATACATTTATATACTGTTAAATGGTCATATGTGTTATGGACACATACATAATCTCTATAGTGGACAGCGATCTTCTAAATGCATGAGTGTTTTATATAACTGTTGTGCATCAGTCCCTACAATTGATGCTAGTGTTTCATGCTATACTCGCCACCTATTGGTTTGCTGAAAAAGTAGATGGCCGGTAAAAGTGCACAGCAGGAAGGATTATCTGTGCATTCTTTCTGTTGTAAGTGATTCTAGCAGGTATAAAGTTTGGGGACAATGAACAACAAAAGAGTACTAAAATTATTTTTAAAAATGTTGCATTGATATTGTTATTAATCATCTTTCCCAAAATTGTTATGCATCACTAGCTATATATTGACTGCAATTTACTGTAAAATATCGCTGCGACTTAGTTTTTTTTAGAATATTCATTGGCAGTATGTCTTTGACTTCAAATCAATGTATTAATGTTATTGGAAAGTAAACACATTTGCTTTTTCGAATGCAGCAATATTTTGTAGGTATTAGTGCTCACACAATAGTGTTTAAAAAGGTTATTTTTGAAGTCCGGAGGCTCTGTCTGTGAAATACAACACCAACACCAGTCATTAGGGTGGATTCCCCTTAAAAGCATTGCAGGATTGTGTGGCAAAAAGATTGCTGTTGAGATGCAGAGAAGAGAGACTTCTACCTGCCTGACAGTCGTTAGGATGGAGTCACAATCATTAGCTTTCCTTTCAGTTGTATCAATGGCTATGGGAAAACCTGAAACAAAAAGGCACATTATGGCAATTGTAACAATTATGCATATGTTGTCATTTGTGCATTAAAATGGTTAAATGATTACTCTTATCTGTTGCACATATGTAACATTTCTTTGGCTGTTATGTCTTCCTTTGTGCACAGATATGAAGTGCTGTTTGCCCCCCAGTTGACTGCAGCCTCCTGCCAGTTTCTGTCCAGTGTGGAGCTGACCATACAACGGCAAGTGGCAGACACCAACGAGCGTGTCATGCACCAAGCCGAGCGACTGAAAGCCGAGGGTACAACAGCAGCAGCCTGTGAGGAGCAGCTCAAGGAGATAGAACGCTGCATCGCGGTCTTCCTGCATGAAAATGGAGAGTCAGGCTCACTGAGCTTGGCAGGAATCATCACCTCGGCTCTCTGCTCACTGTGCAGGTCCAGATCCACATTTTTGTTTAATGAAAATTAATTTTGTTAAATATATTAAAACCTCTTATTGTGTAACACCAGTTTGCTATGTTACCTGTAACACAAAGCTAAGAAGTGGATGTTTTGTTCAGATATCCTAGCATATTATTTTGCACAAAATGTGTCAAAGCCCACACCCACCCCCTGTTTACACACACCCCAGCCCCCCCTTTTTTGTTTGAGCACCCCTGGCATACTGTGAATGCGTCATCTGTAATAGGCTCTAGCTCACCTGTAACCCTGATTTGGATAAGCAGTAGTGAATTAATTAATGATACTAAATCACTATAAGACGCTGCAAGAATCCCATATGTATATATATATATATATATATATATATATATATATATATATATATATATATATATATATATATATATATTACATATTATAAAACCCTTTTTAACTGTAGCTCAGTAAATAAAAGGGGAATAACATAAGATAACTTCTCGTTTTTTTTAGGCGGAACCTGGTGATGGAGAGTGCAGCTGCAAGTGCCGGAGAACAGCTGGTGGACCTCTTGTCTCGAGATGGGGCATGGTTCCTTGAGGAGCTCTGCAGTATGATGGGAAATGTCAGCGCCTTGGCAACACTGCTGCAACGCTGCCCACTCCTGCCTCACGATCTGGAGCTCTTGTCACCCTCTGCCACCATCCAGGCTGTTTACATGGCCAATGCTGTGTATACCTGTTTGCAGGTACTGGAGTTGTAGCCTCAGTCCACAATGCTTACACCGTACATTCGGTTATTTTAAGAAAGACTACGGAGTAGGGTTGTGTATTTTGCTGATACTAATTTACACTTGAGTTCCACCAAGGCTTAAATGTCAGTAAGGTTGCAGCTTTATTCCCTTACCAAATCCCTTAATAGCTGAAAATAAGAATTGTGAATTCTCACGTTACCTTAATCAATCAATCAAACTTTTTTTATTGAGCGATTTTTATACTTAAAAAAAACAAAGTTCTTTACAGACTAAAAAACATCACCCTGATGATCCAGATTCCTTGTCATGCACGCACACAAAAACCACACATATGCACATATATGAACAAATGAATGCATGACTGAGTACAGAGGAGACAGGTGAGATAACACTATCCCGGGAGCCATCTGCACCAGGAAGTTATTACACCACGGCCACCAGGATGCTGCAGATGGCTCCCTCCGAGGAACGCTGGAAAGTAAAAATATTGAAACCTGTAAAATAGTAAGAACCAGGAGTAGGAATAGAGGATAAAATACAAGTAAAACATATGAAGATGAAAATGAATATACAGTAGGGGTGTGGGAAAAAAACGATTCGAATACGTTGTGCGATTCAGATTCGAGTCTCCTTTTTCTAAAAATCGATTTTTTAAAAAATGTTTAAAAAAAAAAAAAAAAAAAATTTTTGTTTTTTTTAATTAATCCATCAAACCACTACACATCAATACCACAACAATGCAATACAATTCCAAAACCAAACCTGAACCAGCAACACTCAGAACTGCAATAAACAGAGCAATTGAGGAGACACAAACACGACACAGAACAAACCAAAAGTAGTGAAACAAAAATGAATATTATCAACAACAGTATCAATATTAGTTATAATTTCGGCATAGCAGTGATTAAAATCCCTCATTGACATTATCATTAGACATTTATAAAAATAATAAAAAGAATAGTGTCACAGTGGCTTACACTTGCATCGCATCTCATAAGCTTGAAAACACACTGTGTCCAATATTTTCACAAAGATAAAATAAGTCATATTTTTGGTTTGTTTAATAGTTTAAAACAAATTTACATTATTGCAATCAGTTGATAAAACAGTGTCCTTTATAATTATAAAAGCTTTTTTTTTTTTTTTTTTTAAATCTACTATTCTGCTTGCATGTCAGCAGACTGGGGTAGATCCTGCTGAAATCCTATGTATTGAATGAATACAGAGTCGTTTTGAATCAGAAAAATATCGTTTTTGAATCGAATCGAATCAAAAATCGATATTATTGAATCGTGACCCAAGAATCGATATTGAATCGAATCGTGGGATACCCAAAGATTCACAGCCCTAATATACAGTATTATAAATACATTTTAATAAGCTATTGCATAACTATTAAGATAAAAAGTAAAGTACGAATGACTTCAATAAAATGAATAAATATTAGGTAAAAGCCAAATCAAAAAGGTGGGTCTTAAGCCTGCTCTTAAAATCATTAACATTCTCTGCAGCCCTGAGGTTGTCCAGTAAACTGTTCCATAGACGGGGGCCATGATAGCGGAAAGATGCCATCCCGTGACTTTGTGTCCTGACTTTTGGAATATTTAGATGATTGCCGGAGGATCTCAAGGTCCGCGAAGGTTAATAGGCTAATAGCAAATCGGAAAGACAAGATAATACCATATTATACATAAAAACATTCATAAACCATAAGAAAAACCTTAGATTTGATACTGATACACAAAGGGAGCCAATGCAGAGATTTTAAAACTGATGTAATGTGGGACCGCCTTCTGGTTTTCCTTAGGACACGTGCCTCCGAATTTTGGCGTAGTTGTAAAGGTGCTATAACTTTTTTAGGAAGACCAGGAAGCAGGGCGGTAGAATAATCCAAACGACTAGTAATAAAAGCATGTATTAGCGTCTGTGTTCTCTTGAGAGAGAATTAGGCAAACTTTTGCTATAGTCTTAAATAATTAAAAAACATTTTTGTTATATTTCTTATATTTGGTATAATACTAAGGTCAGAGTCAAATTGATGCCCAGATTTTTTATTCGGCGTGACGGAGTTAAAGACAATGTGTGTAGCATTTTTCTCTCTCAGGACTTCAGGACC
Organism: Nerophis ophidion; assembly: GCF_033978795.1. Taxonomy (NCBI): domain Eukaryota; kingdom Metazoa; phylum Chordata; class Actinopteri; order Syngnathiformes; family Syngnathidae; genus Nerophis; species Nerophis ophidion. Next base: position 32,460,748 of record NC_084633.1, on the reverse strand, counting down.
AACAAGTAAAACTTCAGTCTCGTCCTGGTTAAGCTGTAAAAGAGTTATCTGCCATCGAGGATGTAATATCTAAAATGCAATTACAGACTGTTATTGAATTATTGAAGTATTTTACTCACAAAGTAGCCTAATCTGAAATTATATTAATAGATACAGTTAAATGCCAATCACCTTGTTTCTTACCTACTCAGTGGCCTAGTGGTTAGTGTCGGCCCTGAGATCGGTACCAAAGACTATAAAAAAATGGGACCCATTGCCTCCCTACTTGGCACTCAGCATCAAGGGTTGGAATTCACCATAAATGATTCCCGGGCGTGGCACTGCTGCTGCCCACTGCCCCCCTCACCTCCCAGAGGGTGATCCACGGGATGGGTCAAATGCAGAGGACAAATTTCACCACACCTAGTGTGTGTGTGACAATCATTGGTACTTTAACTTCCTTTTACTTCAATTTCTTTTTCCCCATGTCAATTGTGTCAACTGAAATGCAGTGGGTTTTTTTTCACTGCAGGAGCTAAACACCAATTTCCGTCAGATTATCTTTCCTGAGGCTCTGCGCTGTGTAGTAAAAGGGGAGCCCACCCTGGAGTCCATGTTGGCCGAGCTGGAGCAGCTGGTGGAGCAGAGCTCTGATGGTCTAGGCTTGCAAGGCTTGGTAGACAGTCTGCTATCCACCACAGGCCTAGACCAGGATGGGCACAAACAATGTCTGGACATCACAAGGTAAGCCGGGTTGATTTGAGCGTGCACTTACAACCTCATAAATGTATCGCACTGAAAACCCCCTAAAGAGGACCCAGCAGGAAGCAGCTATTTCCAAAGTTTTCAGTCTGTAGCTCCTCTATGTTGGCTTCAGGCATATTGTAAAAAAAGATATTTGTTAAAAATGTGACATATTTAATATTGCACAAAAATGTGACATATTTAATATTGCACTATTAGTTTTGTCACCTTAGACTTAGACATTAGACTTAACAAACCTTAATGATCCACAAGGGAAATTGTTCCACGCAGTAGCTCAGTTACAAAGGATAGAAATGATAATGCAGAAGATGGAAAAAAAGTTTGAAAACAAAAGGTATAAAGTAGACTAAACATGTACCATAGTAGCAATATAAATAAGACATATATGTAATATTTACATATTATATATTAAGTATATAATATATGTACAGTATATACAGTGGGGCAAAAAAGTATTTAGTCAGCCACCGATTGTGCAAGTTCTCCCACTTAAAATGATGACAGAGGTCTGTAATTTTCATCATAAGTACACTTCAACTGTGAGAGACAGAATGTGAAAAAAAAATCCAGGAATTCACATTTTAGGAATTTTAAAGAATTTATTGGTAAATTATGGTGGAAAATAAATATTTGGTCAATAACAAAAATTCAACTCAATACTTTGTAATATAACCTTTGTTGGCAATAACAGAGGTCAAACGATTACTATAGGTCTTTACCAGGTTTGCTCAAACAGTAGCTGGTATTTTGGCCCATTCCTCTATGCAGATCTTCTCGAGAGCAGTGATGTTTTGGGGCTGTCGCCGAGCAACACAGACTTTCAACTCGCTCCACAGATTTTCTATGGGGTTGAGGTCTGGAGACTCCAGGACTTTCAAATGCTTCTTACGGCGCAACTCCTTCGTTGCCCGGGCGCTGTGTTTGGGATCATTGTCATGCTAAAAGACCCAGCCACGTTTCATCTTCAAAGCTCTCACTGATGGAAGGAGGTTTTGGCTCAAAATCTCACGATACATGGCCCCATTCATTCTTTCCTTAACACAGATCAGTCGTCCTGTCCACTTAGCAGAAAAACAGCCCCAAAGCATGCTGTTTCCACCCCCATGCTTCACAGTAGTTATGGTGATCTTGGGATCCATGTCAGTATTCTTCTTCCCCCAAACACGACGAGTTGAGTTTATACCAAAACGTTATATTTTGGTTTCATCTGACCACATGAAATTCTCCCAATCCTCTGCTGTATCATCCATGTGCTGTCTGGCAAACTTCAGACGGGCCTGGACATGCACTGGCTTAAGCAGGGGGACACGTTTGGCACTGCAGGATTTGATTCCCTGTCGGCGTAGTGTGTTACTGAAGTAACCTTTGTTACTTGGGTCCCAGCTCTCTGCAGGTCATTCACCAGGTCCTCCTGTGTGGTTCTGGGATTTTTGCTCACCGTTCTCATGATCATTTTGACCCCACGGGATGAGATCTTGCGTGGAGCCCCAGATCGAGGGAGATTATCAGTGGTCTTGTATGTCTTAAATTTTCTGATAATTGCTCCCACAGTGGATTTTTTCACACCAAGCTGCTTGCATATTGTAGATTCACTCTTCCCAGTCTAGTGCAGGTCTACAATTCTTTTCTTGGTGTCCTTCGACAGCTCTTTGGTCTTGGCCATAGTGGAGTTTGGGGTCTGACTGTTTGAGGCTGTGGACAGGTGTCTTTTAGATTAGATTAGATAGTACTTTATTTATTCCGTCAGGAGAGTTCCTTCAGGAAAATTACAATTTTCAGCACAATCCCATTCAAGATCAGACAAACATTACAGGGAGACAGAACAGGATCGCTGACGGGTCTGCCGGCTTCCAGCGCCCCTTACAAAAAAGATGACATACAGGTAAACATGGGGGGGGGAGAAAAGAATAGAAGATTAAAATAAAAAAAAATAAAAAATAAAAAAAATCGGTCTTAGCCTGGGCCCTGTAGTGGGGGTGCAGACTGAGGCCAAGGGAAAAAAACAACAACAAAAAAAAAAAAACAACTCATGGCCATAGTACACATCCCTCTTACATGTGTGTAAGAGGGAAACATCAAACATCAAAGAACACAGAGGACATTAAAGACATTAAAGCAGCAGATACAAGCAGACACTTCTACATACAGCTATGAATAAAAAGTAAAATAAACATGTCCACTGTGGTGGCCTCTGCGGTGTTTCACGCCATTGTCCGCTGGGGAGGAGGGAGCATGGCCAGAGACAGAAGCAGACCCAACAAAGCAACCAAGACAGCCGACTCCACTCTCGGCCAATGTCCAGTCCGCATGGATGAGCGAGGATACGTCCAAGGTGACTGAAGTGTCCGACACCTGCTCACCCAGTCGAGACACCACAAAGCCTCTCCGTCCCAGCGCTTAGTGCTAGCTCCGCAGCCCTGTCCCCTCATCCGCATCTCCTCCAGTCCCTCCAAACAGACTCCGGTGTAGCAGAGACCCTGCAGCTGGTCTCCATGGCCAAAAGGCTCCCGGGAGGCAGATCCAAAAGTCCACAGAAAAAGCACCACAGCGGTCACGAAAGTGCCACCCCTTGTCACACAGTCCCAAAGGGTCCCGGACCAAAATGCAAAAAAATATAATAACACATGAAAACAAGAGGGAAACACAAAAGGATGACACAAGAGCACAGAGCTCCTGCCTACAGCAGGCACTACAGCAGCGCCATCTTGGAAAAAAAAAAAAAAAAAAAATTTATACAGATAACGAGTTCAATCAGTTTCCAATAATACAGGTAACGAGTCGAGGACAGAAGAGCTTCTTAAAGAAGAAGTTACAGGTCTGTGAGAGCCAAAGATCTTCCTTGTTTGAAGTGACCAAATACTTATTCTACACCATAATTTACAAATAAATTCTTAAAAATTCCTACAATGTGAATTCCTGGATTTTTTTCCACATTCTGTCTCTCACAGTTGAAGTGTACCTATGATGAAAATGACAGACCTCTGCCATCATTTCAAGTGGGAGAACTTGCACAATCGGTGGCTGCCTAAATACTTTTTTTTCCCCACTGTAACAGTGGTCCCCAACCACCAGGCGCGGCCTGGTACCGGTCTGTGGACCGATTGATACCGGGCCGCACAAGAAATTTAAAAAATATATATATTTATATATATATATATATATATATGTGTGTGTGTGTGTGTGTGTGTGTATATATATGTATATATATATATATATATATATATATATATATATATATATATATATATATATATATATATATATATATATATATATATAATTATTATTTTTTTTTAAATTATTAAATCAACATAAAAAACACAATATATACATTATAGATCAATGCAGTCTGCAGGGATATAGTCCGTAAGCACACATGATTCTATTTCTCTATGGAAAACCCTCCCCCGGTCCGTGGGACAAATTTTCAAGCGTTGACCGGTCCACAGCCTCAAAAAGGTTGGGGACCACTGGTATATAATATACACAACATATATAACAAATGCTATTACACAAAGATAAGAGGCAATCTCTTACTCTGATAGCTTAGTGCATTTTAACCTGCATTGAATTAGTTTTAGTATTTTTAATGCAGAAAATGTCTAACTGGATACATTTTTCTGTATACCATTGTGGAAAAATGTTTCTCTTGTGGAATAATTCTGCAAACCAGCAGGGGTCAGGTTCCCCCTGTGTGCCATGTACCCTTTACTAGCAGAGCCTTAAGCAAGATGGACCTTTTCACCTATGAGAATAGGTTTAGGATACAAAGGGCTGGCTGTTTTTCTTAAAATCCCCATTTTTGTCCAATTAATACAGCAAGCTTCCCCAGGACAGAGCAAATCATACATGTTCACCCATATATCAACTTAGTTGAGGTTTAATTTGATCAGAAAGACAATTTGCAACCTTAACACACCAAGTCTCAACATGAGCTGACATTATTAGGGGTGTCCTTATACAACTTTGGCATTTCCAATACAACACCCATATTGGAGCCTTGAACATTGGACGATACCGATATTGATCCGTTACTAGCATGAATCATGAATCATTTTGTTTATGGATGTTCTCATTCGTCCAGGTCATTGTAATCTCAAATTCAAATCGATCACAACTGGATTATTTTAGAAGATGTTTCACCTCTCATCCGAGTAGGTTTCATCAATTTATGTTCATAGACTTAGATTAGTCAGATCTAGTCTAGCGGCTGGTGCCAGAACCACAAATATTTATTTTCCAAAACTAGGAGGGTGTACCTGGGCAAGGATGGTTTTTGGCCTATTTTAGTAAGAAAAACAACTGTTTTGATGCAAACAAACAAGCCTAATGTGCAGCCAATGGTGTGATAAATACAACTTGGTTGAAAAGATATTACCAATTATTTGATATTAATCCCTGAAGTCTAAGTCTACCACACCAGGCAGAATATCTCAGCCTTGATCCTCCACTGGCCATACAGAAGACTGCTGCTGGAGGAGATATTATGTCGCAGAAAGGGTGCAAAATTAATAAGTCAAGCCCGAATGCAGCTGAGATTGATTGATTGATTGATTGATTGATTGAAACTTGTATTAGTAGATTGCACAGTTCAGTACATATTCCGTACAATTGACCACTAAATGATAACACCTGAATAAGTTTTTCAACTTGTTTAAGTCGGGGTCCACGTAAATCCATTCATGGTAGATAGGCTCCAGGACCCCCCGCGACCCGGAAAGGGACAAGCGGTAGAAAATGGACGAATGTATGCAAGTTCAAAAAATATTGAAATTAATATGAAAGACAATGGATTTAGAAATGTGGAGTGTTAGGAGTTATTACAATATCATGCCACAAGCTGAAACATAGCCAACATAGTTGTCAAAGAAAATACAAACAAAAATGTCAGAGGGTGGAATAAAAGTTAAATTAGAAATAGGGTAGATTGACATGAACATAAAGTTATTAGAGTATGTGTAATTTATATCCACCATTTTCTACCGCCAACACAGACAGACAATATTCACACTCACATTCACACACTAGGGACCATTTAGTGTTGCCAGTCATGTGTTGTATTTGTGCCTTCAGGATGTTACGTGCCCAGTACTCAGAGCTGATCCAGCCACGAAGTTTGGATGGGACAGCCCAGGACTCACCAAAGATGTCTGCAGGTCAAATGCTACTGGTTGCCTTTGATGGAATGTTCACTCAGTTAGAGACTGCCTTTGGACAGCTCACTGAAAAGGTAACTCATTACAAATGTATTAACATCAACAGTTAGTATACATCTCGTTTTGTATGGAGAGTTTGTGGTTGCTTTCAAAGTTTTTTAGGTACGTCGTACTCCCGACAAAAACGTTTGCTTGCTTCAATCATAGTCATTACTGAAATCTGTTTTATTATTTATGCTGTGTAGACTTTAGACCAGAGGTCAGGAACCTTTTTGGCTGAGAGAGCCATGAAAGCCAAATATTTTAAAATGTATTTCCGTGAGAGCCGTACAATATTTTATAACATTGAATGCAACTAAATGTGTGCATTTTTATGTAAGACCAACATTTTTAGAGTATAATAAGTCTTATTCTTTTTAATAACATTGTTATTCTGAAGTTAATCAGTAATAAATAAAATATTTCTAATAAACAGGTCCGGAACAAAACAGATTGATGGATTAAGATGCATGAGAATGTTTTATATTATGAACGTTATTTTCAACACTGATTACCAGCGGAATTACTAATGACTTATATTGTTAATCAATGTCAGCTAAGATTTATCTGAGAGCCAGATGCAGTCATTAAAAGAGCCACATCTGGCTCTAGAGCCATAGGTTCCCTACCCCTGCTTTAGACAATACTCAATGGAACTTTGGCACTTGGTGATGTTTTACATTGGTTTTCTGACATCCTACTTTTTCTTTTCGATTTGGTTTTCAGTATGTTTAGCCTTAAATTTGCCTCTTTTTTTTTTTAATTATTATATTTGATCACCATTAAGGAAAATATTACACTTAACTATGATAATCCGTCTGTTTGCTCTCAGGTCATTCTAATAAGCCACAATAGAGGCAAAAAGTCAGCGCATTATTGAATTCAGGAAAACATTTTTAGTAGAGCAGTTATGTGGCATCCATGTGGCTCTCCCCTCCCCCTCGCCGCTCAATTAATGAGAAAGTAATGTTGAATTTTCATTTATTCATATCATTCATCATTTCTATATATTTCACATAGTTTTCTCTATGTAAGTATAGAATTATTCTTCATCAAATGTATTCATAGTTTTTGGTTTCTGGAACGTACTATTTAGATTTACATTATTTCAAGTGGGTTGCTGTCTGATTTTTTGGAACGGATTACTAATCCAAATTAAGGTACTACTGTAATTTTCTATTTATGATAAAATGTTTTGCTGACAACTAGCTTTTTTGGGTGAAGTCCATTTAAATGTTCTATACAGACAGTGGCCCATTTTCCTTGTTCTCTATGCTTAGCTGAGTTGTCTGGAAGTGCCACCAGCCTGGAGAAAGGTGGATGTTCTGAGGGAAACGCGCACTGCACAGCTCCACTTCTTTGACAGTATCGCTCAGCGGGAACTGATGGAAGAAGTTTTTTTCCTAAAGAGACTGCAGACCATCAGAGATTTCTTTAAAATGTGTGCTTCATTTGCGCAAACTCTGTCAGGTAAGACTTCTTTACTGTCAAATAAAGGTCAATGTTTAGACATATATACTTTTCTAAGTCTTTAATAGCCACCCACTGATTCTCTAATGACTATTTGTGTGTCAAGGGCCCCCTGCTGATGAACTTTTACCCTCAAATGGACCAGTTGGTTTGGGGAAATCGTTGTACCGGCAAACGAATGCTACAAGCTCCGGTGGGGCAGTGGTCAGCGAGGAACAAATGACCCGTCCTATCAAGGCTTTCACAGCTGAATTTGTTAGGCAGATGCTCTTGGGTCTACCAAGCCAGGCTCTTGGGCTGGCTCTTTGCAGCACCCTGTCTGCTCTCGGGTTGGATATCGTTGCCCAAGTTGAGGCAAAAGATTTTGGCGCGGAGAGCAAGGTATGACATTTTTTAATACATTGAACCTTGTTTAGAGGGGACCTATTATGATTTTAATTTACATGTAAAACACTTCATTGTGGATTGTCTAGATCAGAGGTGCCCATTACGTCGATCGTGGAGGGTGTGTCAGTCGATCTTCAGCCAGGCATTGAAAAAATAGACCTAAAAATTAGCAATCATCAATCTTCACCAGGACGTCACTTTCGTCACTTTATTGACATTCACGGCACCCGAGGGTCTTGTGAGATGATGCTGGCTGCTACAAGCTCATTATTTTAAAAAAAAATGACTAACAGGAAAGCGAGAAACACGTTATTTCAACAGACTCTTGCGCCGTACCTCCCGTCAAAACTTTAAAGACAGACTGTACAATTCCCATCTTCACAATAAAAGCGCTGCTTCATCCTGCCTGCGCTAACAAAATAAGAGTCTAAGAAAGGTGGCGTGCACAAGCTAGCAAGCTACGGAGTTTGCTGCCAATGTATTTCTTGTAAAGTAACAAAAACATCTCTTTAATAAATAAATAAATAAAAAAAAACATATAAGTTATATATATGAATGAGGTAGATCCCCTAGACTTGGTCAGTTGAAAAGTATCCCACCTGCAGAAAAAGTGTGGGCACCACTGGTATAGATATTTTTTGGTGTACATTTTGCTCCAGCAGTCTTTTTTATACAGCGTTTTTTAAATCTGTCTGCAAGATGCTTGATTCTGGAGGCTTTCCCAGTTTGCAAATGTAAACATGCCTCACCTTTTACAAATGTATCATAATTTATCTTTTGAAAATATACACTGTTTAAATATTTCTCTTGAAGTAGTCACCGCTAGTCCCCCCCCGACGCCGTCAAAAATAGACTTCAAATACAGCATAAATGTACACCTGCACACTGGCCGATCAATCCAGACTTTTTTAAGAGCATTCGTCTGTGTTATTACACACATGCCAAAATAAGATTCAAAAAACATTTTATCCTTCCTGTTTTATGTTTTATTATTGCCTGAAGCTCCTTTCCACCTTTGTAAGTGCTTGACTTAATGTCTAAATAAGTATATCCTCCTCGGTGTGGCGCCAGTGCTTGCATGTGAACTTGGCCCAAGACGTAAGGAGAATAGGAATTGTTTGTCGACGTAGAATTATATGTATATTTAATACTTATATCTAATAAAGCTGCTGGGGATAATTTTATTGCATATTTTTACTACAGTACAATGACAATTAAGCTTTCGTACTTGCTGAAACAATCTATAAAAAAAATTGTATGGGTGCATTTTGTGAGTTGTTATGGTAAGTAATATTGTCATGCTTTTAATCTCAAGCTTACTTTGCCCTGAACAGGAAGTCAATTTGTACACGTTTTGATGTTGTTAGTATATAGAAGGTCTTTTTGGTAGATTTCTTGTATTTGGTATAAAACTAAGGTCAATTTTAAAGAATGACGATACAGGCTCATAGTTGCTGCCTTCATCTAAAATGATTTACCACTAATAGGCATTACAGTAGATTCCTGCTATAATGCCAATCGAGAACCATAAAAAAGGCTGTGATTTGCTGTGATTTCATAAAGGGTTTCAAAAAAGTTTGGAAAAGCTTGTATCAATTTATATTAAGTTAAAAAAAAAACCTATTCGATAAAGTTTGAAAAAAAAAAAATGTCAGAATTATAAAAAATTAAAAAAAAGACACTTGTACAACAAAATAGCGGGCCTCCCAGCCTTGAGTTTGCCTTTCACGGTTACAAAACACATTTCTTTTTCCACATTAAAAAAAAACATTACCAGTAAGCATCCAGTGTTGTCAGAGCCTTGTATTCATAACTGCAGCACTCTTACCCATCCAGGTAGAGCAATCAAACCACTTTCTATTTAAGTGTTAACATAACATGCAAATATGCCTCCAAGCAAATGCAAACCACAAATGGGCAGATAACAGTTTTGTCAAATTGTTAGTTTTTGCTCGTTTTAAAACAGTGTCAATTTGTGTCTCCTCCTGTTGTTTAATGCCACTTAGCAATAAAGATAGTTAAAAATAAGGCTGTGAATCTTTGGGCGCCACACGATTCGAATCTCAGGGCTAATGATTTGATTTAGACTAGATTTTCTACAAACCCCATTTCCACATGAGTTTGGAAATTGTGTAAGATGTAAATATATACAGAATACAATGATTTGCAAATCCTTTTCAACCCATATTCAATTGAATGCACTACAAAGACAAGATATTTGATGTTCAAACTCATAAACTTTATTTTTTTTTGCAAATAATAATTAACTTATTTAATGGCTGCAAAACGTGCCGAAGTAGTTGGGAAAGGGCATGTTCACCACTGTGTTACATCACCTTTTCTTTTAACAACACTCAATAAACGTTTGGGAACTGAGGAAGCTAATTGTTGAAGCTTTGAAAGTGGCATTCTTTCCTAATCTTGTTTTATGTAGAGCTTCAGTCGTTCTGGGGTCTACGCCGTCGTATTTTACGCTTCATAATGCGCCACACATTTTCGATGGGAGACAGGTCTGGACTGCAGGCGGGCCAGCAAAGTACCCGCACTATTTTTTTTTTTTTTTACGAAGCCACGCTGTTGTAACACTTGCTGAATTTGCCTTGGAAATAAACTGGGGTGTCCATGAAAAAGACTGCGCTTAAATGGCAGCATATGTTGTTCCAAAACCTGTATGTACCATCCATTTTCTACCGCTTATTCCCTTTTGGGGTCGCGGGGGGCGCTGGCGCCTATCTCAGCTACAATCGGGCGGAAGGCAGGGTACACCCTGGACAAGTCGCCACCTCATCGCAGGGCCAACACAGATAGACAGACATTTACACTCACATTCACACACTAGGGCCAATTTAGTGTTGCCAATCAACCTATCCCCAGGTGCATGTCTTTGGAAGTGGGAGGAAGCCGGAGTACCCGGAGGGAACCCACGCATTCACGGGGAGAACATGCAAACTCCACACAGAAAGATCCCGAGCCTGGATTTGAACCCAGAACTGCAGGAACTTCGTATTGTGAGGCAGACGCACTAACCCCTCTGCCACCGTGAAGTCCCCCTGTATGTACCTTTCAGCATTATTGGTGCCTTCACAGATGTGTAAGTTACCCATTCCTTGGGGACTAATGCACCCCCATACCATCACAAATGCTGGCTTTTGAACTTTGCGTCGATAGCAGTCTGGATGGTTCGCTTCCCATTGGTCGGGATTACACAATGTTGATTATTTCCAAAAACTATTTGAAATGTAGACTCGTCAGACCACAGAACACTTTTCCACTTTGCCTCAGTCCATCTTAGATGATCTCGGGCCCAGAGAAGCCGGCGGCGTTTCTGGATGATGTTGATAAATGGCTTTCGCTTTGCATAGTAGAGCTTTAACTTGCACGTACAGATGTAGCGACCAACTGTATTTAGTGACAGTGGTTTTCTGAAGTGTTCCTGAGCCCATATGGTGATATCCTTTAGAGATTGATGTCGGTTTTTGATACAGTGCCGTCTGAGGGATCGACGGTCACGGTCATTCAATGTTGCTTTCTGGCCATGCCGCTTACGTGGAGTGATTTCTCCAGATTCTCTGAACCTTTTGATGATATTATGGACCGAAGATGTTGAAATCCCTACATTTCTTGCAATTGCATTTTGAAAAACGCTGTTCCTAAACTGTTTGACTATTTGCTCACGCAATTGTGGACAAAGGGTTGTACCTCGCCCCATCCTTTCTTGTGAAAGACTGAGCATTTTTTGGGAAGCTGTTTTTATACCCAATCATGGCACCCACCTATTCCCAATTAGCCTGCACACCTCTGGGATGTTCCAAATAAGTGTTTGAAGAGCATTCCTCAACTTTATCAGTATTTATTGCCACTTTTCCCAACTTCTCCAACTTCTTTCTCACGTGTTGCTGCATCAAATTCTGAAGTTAATGATTATTTGCAAAAAAAAAAAGTTTATCAGTTTGAACATCAAATATGTTGTCTTTGTAGTGCATTCAACTGAATATGGGTTGAAAAGGATTTGCAAATCATTGTATTCCGTTTATATTTACATCTAACACAATTTCCCAACTCATATGGAAACAGGGTTTGTATTCAAAATGATTCTCGATTCAAAATCAACACTTTTTTATTAAGATCGGAAGCCAGGTCAGGGATTAACTACATTCTTTCATCAAAAAAATAAACTTCCCGAATACATGTTTATATTATTTAAAAGAAATCCTCCCAAACATTTAATAAAGTCAAATGTAAATAACGCAATAAAAGAAGTATACCACACCTCTCTTTTCTAAAGTTAATCTGTAGAGCAAATATGGGCATTTGCTTCATTTGCCTAAGAGGCTGGACAGGACAGATTTTTATTTTTATTTTTTATTTTTTTTTGACTATAAAGAATTGTTACAAATAAGAATCGCGATTAATTTGAAAATATTTTTTTACACACCTAGTTTACAATACCACAAAAAATAAATTAAAATTACTAGTTATAATAAGAAATATCCCATTTAAATTTCAAATTTTATGTCGACAACATGGGACTTTTTAGTAATAACAATAACATATTGGACCAGGACTTGATGAGTTTTTGAACTGGTAGTTGACTTAAATGCAACTGTGCATCAGTAAATATTATTTTTAAATGTACTGTACATTATTTTCTCACATTAAGGTTGTTTATATTTATATCGTATTAGTAATGATTTTGACGCACCTGGTCAGTGTAAGCAAAAAGATCACGGCAAACAGTACTCCTAACCACTCCTTTATGTTTTGTTAGGTCTCCCTTGATGAGCTTTGTAAGAAAGGAGCTGAGCAGAGTCTGGCATCGGGCCGGGTCTCCCAACTGCTGCTGAACAGAGCCACAGTCCTGGCCGCCTCTTACGACACAGCCTGGAAGAAGTTGGACCTGCTGCGAAGGTTGGATGGCAACCTGGATGCCGCCAAGGCCAGCTTGCAGAGGCTTCAGCTGCACACGGCCATGTTTCAGGTACTCACTAGTGGCTGAGAAAATATTCATGTGCCGTGAAAAAACTGTTTCAACATTGAGTTTTAAGTTCATGTTTTAAAGAACGACGATACAGGCTCATAGTTGCTTCCGTCATCTAAAATGATTTACCACTAATAGGCATTACAGTAGATCTCTTGCTATAATGACAAGCCAGGACCATTAAAAAGGCTTTGATTTGCTGCGATTTCATCAAGGGTTTCCGAAAAGATTGGAAACGCTTGTATCAAATTATGTCAAGTTAAAAAAAAAAAAACCTGTTCGATAAAGTTTGAAAAAAAAAAAAAGGTCAGAATTATAAAAAATAAAAAAAAGACACATGTATAACAAAATAGCGGGCCTCCGCGCCTTGAGTTTGCCTTTCACGGTTACAAAACACATTTCTTATTCCACATTAAAAAGAAAACATTAACAGTAATCATCCAGTATTGTCAGAGCCTTGTATTCATAACTGCAGCACTATTCCCCGTCCAGGTAGCGCATTCAAACCACTTTCTATTTAAGTACTAACATAACACGCAAATATGCCTCCAAGGAAATGCAAACCACAAATTAGCAAATAATGGTTTTGTCGAATTGTTAGTTTTTGCTCGTTTTAAAACGGTGTCAATGTGTCTCCTCCAGTGGCAGCATGAAGATGTCCTTGGTCCTAATAATCAGGCTCTAAGTGTCAACATTCCTCCTCGCGCTGTCATTCTCAGCAACATGAAGAAGAAGCTCTACAAATTGAGTCAGGATGAGGGAGCCATTGTGGCGATTCAGGTTTGTCATTTGACATACTGTTTATCTTCATTCATTACATATAACATACTGCTAAAATACCACACTTATGACCATTTGCTCTTTCTGCCTGCATGCCTTCAGAATTTATGGTTCTATATTTATATAAAAAAAAATCCATCTTACTGATAATTTGATACTTTGTTTTGAGTAATTACACTTGTGCATCCCTCAGGTCTAAAACAGGCATTACATGTGTTCTTTATGTGATATTGTTCACTGTTAAGGTTAATGGTCTGAAATGTTGTCAGGTAGTTTGCTTCTTAAAAAAAAAACTTTTTTTTTGCAAAAGCGGACTGCATGTAAACTATATATATTAGGGGTGTAATTGTACACAAAAATTTCGGTTCGGTACGTACCTCGGTTCAGAGGTCACGGTTCGGTTCATTTTCGTTACAGTAAGAAACCACCAAATATACATTTTTTTGATTATTTTTTTAACAAATTTGCTAAATCTTCCACCAAAAATATTTTTCTTAGTGGAATAGTTGATGTGAAGTAATCGGAAACTTGGATAGGTCAATAATTCATAATAACATTGATTTTGATTCAATATTATGTTTTGAGCAATGACAGTTTGAAAGAAAAAAAAACAGCTTTGTTTTATTAGTCAACGTTAGCAACTTTTTCTAAATTACATTTATCCTTCAAGCTTTTTTATTTCACTTTTGTTTATGTTTTTGTTTATTTTAATAGTATTTTTAGAATGTGCTGTGGGCCTTTAAAACATGAGCTGTGGGCCGCAAATGGCCATCAGGGCACACTTTTGACACCCCTGCTATAGATAATAAAAAACAAAATCTAATAAATCTATGGGTAAAAAGCAGAGCTTGGCGACACTTGCGTATTTATCATAATTCTCTCGCTCTCTCTGTCTCTGCCCCTCACTCACGAATGTTGCTGCTGCACCACTTTTTTTTTTGTTTTTCACCCCTTCTTAACCCTGAACGTACATTGAAAATACATGCAACCCTAACTTAAAATGCCGGACATTCGAGGCATTTAAGAAACTCCACCTGGACACCTCCGCAAAGAGGACATATCCCGTGAAAAGAGGTGGTGTGGTCAGTCTATCATAGCCCAGTGTTGCTAGCATGCCGTGTGTTGTTGTTTTTTGATTGATTGAAAATTTTATTAGTAGATTGCACAGTACAGTACATATTCCGTACAATTGACCGCTAAATGTTAACACCCGAATAAGTGTTTCAACTTGTTTAAGTCGGGGTCCATGTAAATCTATTCATGATGCCTCGGTGTGCGTCGTTTACACAACGTGCGGTGCGCTACTTAATATGTCCGTGTCGTTCGGTACACATCCGAACAGAACCGGAACTCCTGTACGGAAACGGTTCAATACAAATACACGTACCGTTACACCCCTAATAAATATATATATATATATATATATATATATATATATACAGTATATATATATATATATATATATATATAAAAAATCACCGTACATTGATAGAATAAGATACAAAGTATACACACTGTCTTTTAAGATCTCTTGACTCTTTGACTCTCATAACTGTTATTTTGTAACACAATGAAATCCAGGTACAATACTATGCAGTTCTTTGAAAAACTCAATCTAAATTTTGACAATTAAAAAACAAGAAACTATTGTTTAGGTTTATTTGTGGTCCACACGCCATTAGACTGTACAACTCCTCTCTGGGGCGGAGGGCGGGGGGTACTAGGATGACAGGGGATGCAAAACAATAACAGTGCAATACGTTTTCATAACATGGTCACTACTGCCTACTTTGTCTTGTTATATTCTTATTTTACTGTTGTATTGCTTTTTATTTTTTATTCTTATTGTAATATTTCTCTATTTTGTTTCCATTTAAACCCCCATTATTTACTTTTTACTTTTTTTTAAATTGATCTCAACTCTGTACACTGCTGCTGGAATTTTAATTTTCCTGAAGGAACTCTTCTGAAGGAATCAATAAAGTACTATCTATCTATACATCTATCTATCTATCTATCTATCTATCTATCTATCTATCTATCTATCTATCTATCTATCTATCTATCTATCTATCTATCTATCTATCTATCTATCTATCTATCTATCTATCTATCTATCTATCTATCTATCTATCTATCTATCTATCTATCTATCTATCTATCTATCTATCTATCTATCTATCTATCTATCTATCTATCTATCTATCTATCTATCTATCTATCTATCTATCTATCTATCTATCTATCTATCTATCTATCTATCTATCTATCTATCTATCTATCTATCTATCTATCTATCTATCTATCTATCTATCTATCTATCTATCTATCTATCTATCTATCTATCTATCTATCTATCTATCTATCTATCTATCTATCTATCTATCTATCTATCTATCTATCTATCTATCTATCTATCTATCTATCTATCTATCTATCTATCTATCTATCTATCTATCTATCCATCCATCTATCTATCTATCTATCTCAACCACTAGAAATTCTCAGAGCCTTCATGAGCATAAATTAGTTAAACTGACAGTTATTTATAACATAGCAGATACTGTATATAAAAGACTTGTTTGAACTCGATAAACTGCCTACTTTCCCATTCTTGGGGATAGTAGTTGGATAGTAGTCTATTTCAATTCTTATTTTTTATCTTTATTACTTTTTGTGTAATTTATTTTTATCCCATATTTTTTTCCACTACCGCACCTTAAATCTGAGTCCTTAATCTCATTATATGCAAATATAATGACAATAAAGTGCATTCTATTCAATTCTTTTATTCAAGCTCAGTAAAACTATATAAACGCTAATCTGTTTTGTCTACTGTATCAAAATCAATGTTATGAGTTACCTGACTTTGAATATTCTACTTATTTTTAGAAATATTGCATGTATTGCATTCTCCTTTAAAAATGTATTTACAAAAAGACCAGTAAACAATAAAAATGATGAAAATTGATATGATTTGATACATCTGAAGTTGTAAAATGATTGCAAGCATTGAAAGTAAAATAAAAAAACATTTATTGCTGACGTATGATCCTTTTGGATCCTAAGATCAAGTGTGTTTTGTCGAGCTTGTACAAAGGGTTAATTAAATATGTTGAGCAAATGTTCATTTCCTGTGTATAACTGGTCTCTCCAGGAGAAGCTAGCCTCACTGGAGGCGAGCATCGAGCAGCGTCTTAAGTGGGCAGGCGGGGCAAATCCAACCCTGGCCCCTGTTCTTCACGACTTTGAGATGACTATCAGGGAGAGGCGAGCCATGGTGGCCAGAGAAAACCAGCGTGCAAGTCAGGTAAATAAAAACTGACACCAAGGGCATGTTCTTAAAGCCTAAAGATGAAATTAACTCTAAAGATGACTTGTCGTTCAGGTCACCTTCTTGTGTTCCACCATCCTGAACTTCGAAGGCCTTCGCACTCGATCCCCTGAGGCTCTTAGCATGGACTCAGCATTGTTTGAGCTGTTGAAACGCTGCCAGCAGACATGTTCTTTCGCTGCTCAGTTTAGTAGCACGGTTTCTCAGTTGGAGTTGGAACTTTTGCACAGACTGGTGAGTTTTTATATCTCACACTGGATAGGCAAAGGACAGCAATAACACTGTATGGTCTATCTTGTAATGTTGAACTTTTACTAAATGAAAACATTTTCTTTGTATCAATACTGGTAAAATAAAGTGTAAATTTCAGTCCCTTATAAATAAACGTCCCTCTGGTGTACGTTGCCATGACATTTTTAGTGATGTACAATTTTGGGATTTCACTGTTTGATTAGCAAATGCACTAATACCCCTTTTGTCCAAGTACTTCCGCTTCGTATTTGGTTACCTGCTGAAAGATTCATGGTTTTCTGATCAAAATTGTGATTTTTTTTTTATATAATACAATTGTGCCCGCTAAAGCTAACAATTTTGTCACATTCCTGACTGACCTAGGATTTGTTGCCAAATGATTTACACATACATGCCGCTTCCCTACAAGATTGTCATGATCAGTCAACATGATCGTCCATGAAAATCAGTCTCAAGCAATTTCTGATGCAGACATGACACCTTAGAATCTCAGCAACTTTGCTTCAGAAAGTATTTCCTAAGGGGTGCGATCGGCAGTCATCGCACACACACTATGGGGTAATAATGAACATTAATTAAAGTGCCAATCATCACCTATCACATTCCTACAATGCCTCGTTTGTTTGCAAGGAAGGACACAGCCATTGACGCGCATTAAATCGCTTTATTGATTAATAGTAAAAACATTCCACCAGCGCCTGTCAACAATCTCCTTCCAGTCTGCAGACTACCATTGCTGAGCTAAAACAGCCTCACTGATCTTACGCTTTGCTTGGCAACAAGCACAGCCTTTCAAAGGCACACACTCTTCTCTCATGAAACATCTCCCAACTGCGTACGCCACAAATGTGAAAGTAAAAAAAAAAAAAAATGAAGCATTAATTACTGAATCCCTAGTAATTAAATAAATCTATTAAATGCCAATTCCGTTAGTAAGTCAATTACTTTTTGGGGAAAGTAACGAGTCCCTCTAATTACTTTTTTTAAGTAATTTTCATAACATTGCTTGTAACACAATTTGCATAGGCAACTCTTTTTGATTAGAATTTTATATTTTTAAATGACGCTGCAGTTGAAATGACTTGGTGGGCCACATCAAATGGCAAGGCGGTCTACCTCAAATTGCGTGGCGGGCCACGTCAAATGGTATGGTGGGCCACGTTAGTTTGACACCTGAGGTCAAGAGCTTTGGTTCTCTTAACTTTTTACACCAAGTACATTCGGCTCTACAGTAACCAATATAATGACCAACATTAAATACAGTAGCTTAACTAGCCTAAGTAGTCATTAAAAACACACATTTTATTTAACAAGTATATTTAATAATTTTGGCCACTGTAACATTACACTCGGTTTGAACAGTAACACTGTGTTTGAATATAGGTAAATAAAACACGGTACTTAAATAATGAATGGCATATGACTAAATGGAGCCTGCGTACTACTAGTGATTCTCGCACCACAGTTTAAGAATCGTTGGTCTAGAGCACAGGTGTCCAAACTTTTAGACTGGGGGGCCGCATTAGGCTTAAAAAATTTGTCCGGTGGCCAAAAGCGGACTGCATGCAAAGTGTGTGTGTGTGTGTGTGTGTGTGTGTGTG
Organism: Nerophis ophidion; assembly: GCF_033978795.1. Taxonomy (NCBI): domain Eukaryota; kingdom Metazoa; phylum Chordata; class Actinopteri; order Syngnathiformes; family Syngnathidae; genus Nerophis; species Nerophis ophidion. The sequence goes on along the minus strand of NC_084633.1, from coordinate 32,442,007 downwards.
TGTGTGTGTATATATACATATATACACACACACACACACAATTACACATTATTGTATTTGGATAATAAGAGCATGAAAGTTCAACTCCTACCTTGTTTACTTCCGTGACAACCTCCTTGAGGTTTTTTAAATCAATCAGAAATATCAAACAGCCAAAGCAAACATGGATAAGTGTGAACAGTGTTTTGTATTTTTCAGTTCATCCCTTGTAATGGATGTAGTAAATGGGTGTCATTTTGAGTTCTTTATGTTGATTACATTTTTATAATACCCACAAAGTTCAATGAGTAGGTTATGTGTGACCATGTTTGTTGAAAATATTAACTTTTTTTAATACCATGATTAGGGAAGGTTGGTTGGACTGTGTCATTTAAGGACTGTACTTCATTTATTTGAAATGTTAATTAATGGCAGAATTACTTTCGTCAGCCACCAGATAGTGATAAAATGGTGGCAATCACATTATTGGATATTTAAATATATGCTCCTGGTCAAATTGTTCTGTTCATTGAACACATGCCATCTTGCGGGTCATGAAGACGCAGGCGGGCAGCATGGTTTGGACACCTTTTGATCTAGCGAGAGAGAGTATTACAACTCCATGAGACAAAGCAGATACACTGAGCATACATGTTACAAAAACAGACAGTACATTGTTTTTAGAAATATCAATTTACAGGCTCTGGTCTCTAACAGATCTGCTAAACTCTTTATTGTAATATTATAGAAGTGGGTTGTCTCTGTTGCATTTTCCATTAGAACTGCGTCTGGCCTGTTTTAATTTTCTTTGTGTGGTCGCTACAGAGTCCAGTGCTGGACTTCCCTATCGGCAGCCCCGATTGGCTGAGCTATGCTCAGAGACAGCTTGAGGAGGAGCTGAGTGCGGAGCAAAGGACGCAGGAGGAGCGAGAGCAGCAGCTGGAGTCCAGTGCTGAAAACATACAACTCCTCGTTGACTCCATTAAGACCACTTTGTCAGCCCACAACCGCCAACTTGCTGACGTCAAACACTTGCTCAAAGCCATGGCTAAGGTAGAGTTATTTATTTTTTATTAATTTACCTATTTTGATATAATTATCTTTCTTGTAAACAGGACGAGGAGGCAGCGTTGGCCGATGGCGAAGAAGTGGCCTACGAGGGCAGCGTGCGTTACTTCCTGATGGAGTATAAGGCGTGGCAGGACAACATCCAGGTTGTTTTGTTCACAGTCATTCAGGCTAGTGGTCAGCCGCGCAATCAGGAGCAGTTGGAATTGCTGGAAGAGATCCCCGCCACTGTGAAAGAGCTCCAGTCCCAGAGCCAGAGGTACTTTTACTACGTTTTTGACTTTATTGGTGTGAATCTCATATTTTTGCCCTGCGTTTGCTTTACGACAGTGTGTATAACGGCCTGGTGGGCTTCGCATCCCCACTGGTGACCGAAAGAGAGAATGACTGTGCAAGCCCCATAACAGTAGCACAGACGAGCTTTGCAGCAGGTAAAATTCAAACTTTTTATTTGGTTTTATTTTGTGATGTGACACTAGGCATATATCTGCTACTGTACCATGCAGACGGTAGACCTATGTTTAATTCAATATTTCAATAAATGTCTCTTGTGCATCGACTCAAGCTGTTAGATGCAGTGGCGTGAAGACTCAGCCAGACTCCATGTCCCAGAATGCACGGAAGGCCTTGCCACGTAACCTGGGAACCCCGACGGACACCCCGCCCAGCACACTGATGAACAGCAAAGGCCTCAACCCCAGTCCGAAGAGGGCTGTACGAGACCCCAAAACCGGAAAAGGTACTAACACATGGTTAGAGTGTCCGCCCTGAAATCGGTAGGTTGTAAGTTTATACCAAAGACCGAGTCATACCAAGGACTATAAAAATGGGACCCATTACCGCCCTGGTTGGCACTCAGCATCAAGGGTTGGAATTGGGAGTTAAATCACAAAACATGATTCCCGGGCGCAGCCACCGCTGCTGCTCACTGCTCCACTCACCTCCCAGGGGGTGAGCAAGGGGATGGGTCAAATGCAGAGGACACATTTCACCACACCTTGTGTGTGTGTGTGTGTGTGTGTGTGTGTGTGTGTGTGTGTGTGTGTGTGTGTGTGTGTGTGTGTGTGTGTGTGTGTGTGTGTGTGTGTGACAATAATTGGTACTTTAACTTTGTCTGAAACATCAGAATTAGACTACTTTATTGATGCCAGGGGGAGGTATAGTCAGTCATAGACTGTTTGATTGGTGCACTTCTGTACTTACTAAGCAGTGTTAGTTTTGTTTACTAACATTTTTCATCATAGTTATCTCCAACGACCTATTTTTCCCTGACCAAAATAAGACAACTCATCAAAACAAATGCAACTAGACTTAGACAATAATGACATCAACTGATGGATTAGTCAGCAAATAAAAATGAGATGTAAAATGTTGACCGAAGCAAAATCCAATCATATATTTAATTTTACCGTGTAGGGAGGTAGGACAAGGCAGGGATATATCCAACCACAGTTCATTAGCAGTGCATGTATGAATGCAGGGTGAGATCCAATCAGGTTCTTTTCTTTGTGAGATAGAGATGTACAAGTGGGAATCTTTGAGCACTTGACGATTCGATTACAGTGCAGGAGCTACAATGTGATTATAGATCATTTATGAAAATATAAATATTGTATATTAATCTTATATTGTATATTGTTTATATATAATAAATAAATAAATGGGTTGTACTTGTATAGCGCTTTTCTACCTTCAAGGTACTCAAAGCGCTTTGACACTACTTCCACATTTACCCATTCACACACTGATGGAGGGAGCTGCCATGCAAGGCGCTAACCAGCACCCATCAGGAGCAAGGGTGAAGTGTCTTGCTCAGGACACAACGGACGTGACGAGGTTGGTACTAGGAGGGTATTGAACCAGGGACCCTCGGGTTGCGCACGGCCACTCTTCCACTGCGCCACGCCGTCCCTAATATATATTATATATTCTAAATGCATACACTTTAAAAAAATAATAATATTAGTGATATTTCCAAAAGACTCCTTTGGCTACTGACATACGCAGTATTGCGTCTTTTCCGATTTTTGAATTAGTGCGCACAGCATAGATGTTTGGATGACAAGAGATACTATGATAACTGTAGTAGCCTACTAAGAACAAATAAATCCAAGTTCCTACTTGGCAAGCAGGTAGGGCTGGGCGATATGGCCTTTTATTAATATCTTGATAGTTTTGGGCCATGTCACAATACACGATCCATCCATCCATTTTCTACCCCTTATTCCCTTTTGGGGTCGCGGGGGGCGCTGGCGCCTATCTCAGCTACAATCGGGCGGAAGGCGGGGTACACCCTGGACAAGTCGCCACCTCATCGCAGACAATACACGATATATATCGATATTTTGCCTCAGCCTTGAATTAACACTTGATGCATATAATCACAGCAGTATGATGATTCTATGTGTCTACATTAAAACATTCTTCTTCATACTGCATTAATATATGCAGAGAGGGAAATCCCAACTAAGTCAATTTAACAAAACTGTATTTAGTAAACGGTTATTAAGCAGTGGCACAAACATTCATGTCATTTCCAAAACAGAAAGTGCAAGATTGTCAGAGACATTTTAAAACAAGCTATTAGTGCACTTTTGTGCATGATGTCACTAAGCTGACATATCAAAACAACACTAAATTAAAGTGCACTTTTTGTACAGAACGCCACATCCATCCATCCATTTTCTACCGCTTATTCCCTTTCGGGGTCGCGGGGGTCGCTGGCGCCTAACAATAGTTAAAACAAAGTTCACTTTTGTGCATGATGTCACAAGATATTTCAATAACTGTCAAATAAAAATGAGCTGCATAATTGGAAATCAAACAGTGTATATATGTCCTTCGTTCTGTGGTAGGGTCCTGCGAACGTTATCTCCTGTGTTGATTTTTTTTTTCATATGGTGTTGATCTAGAAATTGTTGCTTCTGCATTTTGTGGGTGTGGCACCGAATGGAGATGTTGACATGCAGTTTCAAGCACTCTTCATTCTCTAGTGGGTGACTTTTCAAATGATGCTACAAATTAGCAATGCTGCTACTTTTTGTAGCAACGCTTTTGCCGCATTATTGTTCAACATATTCCCGCTTGAAGCCAAACCACCGTGGCTCCCCCTTGTTGTTTTTTTGGGAATTAATTATTCCTACATTGGTTACCAGATTCTCACCTTCTCTCTTACTTATTACCCCTCACAACACACTGTTAGCATCACAGCTAATGTTACCCATGTAGCTACCTCTCTGCTCGGGGAGGGCGTGTGACGTTGCACATGTGACGTGTGTAAGAAGGTGTGCTTGTTTAAGTCTCTGTGAGGAGAGACAAGAAAGAGTGGGAAACGCATGCAGTGTAATGCCCGCAGCTAAAAGCAACTGTGTGAGAACATATACTCGAATATCACGATAGTCATTTTGTATATCCCACAGAGACAAACCCGCGATATAATGCCCAGTCCTACAAGCAGGCATAATTTATGTCATATCTGTGCCTTGTAAAACCACAAAATGTTCAGACACTTCGGCCCCAGTCTCCATAGACGTGCAGCTCAGAGACAGGTGTCATCTATCTGTGGCCAGCGATCAGACTGTATTGATATTGTCTTTACTGACTTATTAATATCCTTGCTTATTTCCTCTTTTTAGCTGGTTACGTTCTGTTGTAACCGAGTTGAATTTCTCACCGCCAAAACAATTCTGTATACATTTAACACATTCAACATCGTATTATGTCACACCTGGGGTAAAGAGGATAACTTTTCATTTTTTTTCTCGATATTTCCTTTTTGAAATTGACGCCATCAGCAGGCGAGTCATTGTGACATCTACACAACAGCAAGTTCCATTTTCTACCGCTTGTCAAGTGGGCGCAGGCCAGGCATAATATTGAAGTTGCTGTTACAGTATGAACTACTGGTATGCAATACTAAGTTTACACACCTTTGCTTTGCTTAATAGGTGATTAGAAATTATTAGAAATGGGAGCTTATACGACAACAGTGGACCAGTGCAGAAAACGATAAACATGGCCAATAAACTATCTTCAAATATTTTATACGTGACACCTCTATACCATGTGACTCTGCAGCAAACCAAGAAAAAATGCTTACTAGCACAAAAATACATGTCACTCCTGGTAAAGATAAACACGTTACTCAAGTCATAGAAAGCTGCATCATTCTTGACTTTAATCTAATATTTATGTTGCTTTATACAAATGGTAGGTAGCCTTAACAAAGATATTTTCATGGAAACTTTAAAGATGCTTCATCTTTTATACTTCTATATTTAAGTTGAATCAATGTAGTGTAATATTAGTTGACTAAAATGTTGTGAAATTTAGTCAACTAGCAGCACGGTGGAAGAGGACTTAGTGCATCTGCCTCACAATACGAAGGTTCGATCCTGCGCTCGGCATCTTTCTGTGCGGAGTTTGCCTGTTCTCCCCGTGATTGTGTGGGTTCCCTCTGGGTACTCCAGCTTCCTCGCACCTCTAAAGACAGCCACCAGGGGATAGGTTGATTGGCAACACTAAATTGGCTCTAATGTGTGAATGTTGTCTGTCTATCTGTGTTGCCCCTGCAATGAGGGGGCGACTTGTCCAGAGTGTACGCCGCCTTCCACCCGGATGCAGCTGAGATAGGCTCCAGCATACTTGCCAACCCTCCCGGATTTTCCGAGAGACTCCCGAAATTCAGCGCCTCTCCCGAAAACCTCCCGGGACAAATTTTCTCCCGAAAATCTCCCAAAACTCAGGCGGAGCTGGAAGCCACGCCCCCTCAAGCTCCAGCAATGTTGTGACCCTCTTAAACAGCACAATACTGCCATCTACTGTACATGGAATAGAATAGAATGTACTTTATTGATCCCTGGGGTATATTCAGCACCACAGTTCGCTCACAATAAACAATGATAATAATGAATAATACAATATGTATAATATATATATACAATATATAAATTATGAATAATATAAATATATTGTACATATATACTACATTTAAGTGCAGTCAAAGAACATATGCATTGGAGAGTGTTCTGAAGCAAACAGTAAAGAGACGTAACTTCATCACGTCGCCTGGTTATTGACTCCAACCCAATATATTACACCGTCGACGAGCAAAAGGAAGAACTACGCTTGCAAGTTCCAAAACGAATGGAAACAAGAATTTCAGTTTATCCAGGAGAGTTCGAAGGGGGAGGGGTATGTTTGCTGTAAATTTTGTCGAACAGACTTCTCCATTGAACACGGTGAACGGATATACTCAGTCATGAACGGTCAGCGAAGCACAAAGCGTCCGCAGCGCAGCATCGTTCACAACCCAGTATTATGGGCCACCTCGCAAAATGGAGACCCTTTGGTGTATCTTATGCTGAGACAAAGATAGCTATGCTGATAGCTGGAGGCAACATCCCGTTCTCATTTGCGGATGTCTACGTGAAGGTTATGTTCCCAGATTCGGAGATCGCTCGCCAGAACAAAGGTTACTCAAATAGTGAAAGGTAAGTGTTGTTGGGTTTTTTTTTGTAACCAGCAAGCAAGGTATAGTTAGTAGAACTGTGTTTTTATTACTGCGTATTTGATAGGTGCTGTCTGAAATTAATTTATCTTATTTATATATACAATAAAATAAATATATATATATATAGCTAGAAGTCACTGAAAGTCAAGTATTTCATACGTATATATATGAAATACTCGCATTGGTGAATTATACTACTCCCCTCTTAACCACGCCCCCAACCATGCCTCCCCACCACCATCACCACCACGCACCCCCCTCCCCCCACCTCCCGAAATCGGACGTCTCAAGGTTGGCAAGTATGGACTCCAGTGACCCCGATAAGGGATAAGCGGTAGAATATGGATGGATGGATGGAAAATGAAATCAATTTTAGATGCCTAAAGTTTGACTTGAACTAAATGATATTTTCGGCAAAAGGCTAAATAACTACATTTAAAAACAATCGTCAAAATGTACACATGCACTCAGACTTGTGTGTTTTTTGCAGATTCGTCTTATCGAAATAAAAGGAAAAAGGGCGGGAGGTGCAACAGAAAATATATTGCCACTTTTAAAGTTTTGGCATAGGACAAAATATATTTTCTTTTTTCATGGTAGACTTCTGAGCTGTTTTTCATCATTCTTTTGGACTTTTGGGCGAAGTGCAGACTACCCACAGGACTGGTCGCCAGTCAGTACAGAGACAGAAACATTACTCTCAAATTCAATCTTACACTGAGCGTAAATGGATCCCCGCTCGTCAACACTGTCTGTGACCTTGCCTGTTTTTCTGTATTTGTTACTCCACTACATTGCAAAAACTTCTTGTTTTATTGCAGCGGTCCAGGAGAGAAACTCGTATGCTGTCAGTGTGTGGAAGAGAGTGAAAGCCAAGCTGGAGGGCAGAGACATCGATCCAAACCGCAGGATGAGTGTCACGGAGCAGGTTAGCATGTTGTCACACAATATGAAGCAAGATGACGTCTCTTAATCATTTTTCTCACGACATCCTCCTAAAGTTTTTCTCCTACTAACTAGAACTAAACCAGGGAGGACAGTTTTAGTTTACAAACCCATAAAGTGCAGACCTGCAAACATCTTTGCATTTTTCATACTCCATTGTATGTAGTATGCACAAAAGGTATTTAGTTGGCAGCTCTGCAAGGGATTCAGAGAGTCCGCTAGGGGCCTGAAAGCATCTTAAGCTTCATGTTGGAGGTGATCATTCCAGGCCAAATTTATTGTGGAGTCATACAATGACAGCAATGCAATCGCTCCTCTCCAGTGATTGATCAGACACAATTCATGGTACAAAAGAAATGCAAAGACTCAAAAATAATCAATAATTAAAACCTCACAGCACGCTCGCTCACTTGCGTTTGCATTTGTGTGTGTGGGACCGAGATGTGTCATTTAATTAATGTAATCTCTCCTAGGCTTCGTGTGGCCCTGTAAAAGATTTAGTTTGTGGTCCAATTTCAGTCTTTAAAATAATAATTAATTGTTATAATAAGGATCATAAAAAGCCCACACCCTAAACCTAACATCACCGCCCAACATACACACACCTATAATGTTTACATGTACTGAACATTTTGAAAACACATGTAAAAACCTTTTTTTGGCGTTCAGCTTGTAATGCCTCCCAAGATTTGGTATTGAAAAAAAGGTTTTTTTCAGATTCATGTGGATAATAATCATAATAATACATTGTTTTAAAATTATTATCTGTGCATTTTCTGGGGATTAAACCTTCCCTGTTTTGAAAAACTACTGATCCCTATTTTCGAACTTTAGTCAATGGTCCTTGAACGTGCTACACTTATGTGCTATGAGATGCAAAAGTGAAACTTAAACAAAAAACTTCGTTCGATGCCGCCACAAATAGATTCATTATATTGTTACCTTTATATATCAATAGATAGATAGTACTTTATTGATTCCTTCAGGAGAGTTCCCTCAGGAAAAAAGCTTTTTATGACATCATCCTGGTTTCCAAATGTTGGTGAGAATGTATAAATGTGAGCTTTGATAACGTCTGTGTTGAGTAAAAAGTTAAGTGTTGCATGAAAAATGTAGCTTTTTTTTGCAAGGGGTTGTAGGTTGTTACACATTCCAAATAAGAACAAAACAACCGTATTATTAAACATTGATCACAGAATGTATTTGATATGAACTTTAATGATGTCGTATTTTATAACCGATAGATTTAGAGAAAAAAACTCTTCAAATCTTTACAAAGGCTCAGGCGTGTGGGCCCCCCTAGTGGTTGTGGCCCTAAACAACCACACTTGTGTTTATGCCAAGGGTCACCTAGCACAAAATAATCCGAAATAAAATGCATTTAATTCATAAAATAGGGAAAATAGCAATAGTACAGTAGAAGCAGCTCATGTTGACGTCCCTTGGACTAGCGCACTGACCTTGGCATAGCTGTGATGGTACAGCTCACATGCACAGTCATTATTGTCTTGTGTTCAGCGACACTATTGCTCTCGGGTAAAAAGAGCCCTCTTTTAAGGCAAATGTTGCCTTAAACGAGGGTTCATATTTTAGGGCACCAAGGCAAGTTAGAAAGGCACCAAGGCAAATATGTTGTTTTTTTTTTTCAAGGCAGGGGCTCCAAAGCAAGCATACATATGTATTCATTATTAATATAAACTTTTCTGCTTTTTGTTATTTCACGATGCCTTTACCTCTACTTTTACATTTTGATAGAGGGAGGTATTTTTATTATTTATTTTTTAAGTTAAGTTTTACATTCGTTTGTACATGTAGATGCTGTATTGGGACAGATTCATTAGGGGTTTGAGCAGAAATATGTTGCATAGGAATTAACTATACACAATTACACATTAACCAAATGAATGGTTTTTAAAGTAATACCTTTGTGACATAAAAAAAAAACAAGTATATAAAACAGTATATGCCCGACACTGCGGCGCAAGCACGATGTCGCGTTACCGGTGGGAAAATGCATTTTGAGACATTATGTTTTGCCTAAGTAGCTAGCAGGCCCCAAGAGTAACAAGCGGTAGAAAATGGGTTAGAAACAACAGAGAAAAAAACTAGTAATTAAAAATTAAAAATACATAAATTTTTTTTTTTTAACTTGGGACTTCCCGCGTGCCGGATGTTGGACGCTGGCGGCCCGTAGTTTGAACTAAACCGTTACAGTGGAACCTGGATTTATGATCTTAAGTGGTTCTTGAACAGGGTTCGTAAATCGAAAAGTTTTTCTAGTAAAGCAGAGTTCTCCATAAGAAACAATGTAAATACGGGTAATGGGTTACAGCCTTGACAAAATTCTATATTTTGTATAACTTGAACACAATATAAAGTTATCTACAGTACTTTATATCAAACAAAATATCTCTATTAACAAGCTAAAACATCAAAAATGAGAAGCTCAACTGTAGGTGCCACTCTACACACACACACACACACAGAAGTTGCTTTGGTGCCCTCACAAACAACCATATTGTTACAATCAAACATATTTGAAGTAATATCCACTTACAGTACATATTGGCAAAGGAGCAGCTCACGACAGAAGGGGGTAAGGGCAGTGTGTGTGTCTCTGTCTCTACTCTTCGAAGAGGCACCGCTGAACGAGTGGTATTCTTTTCCTCCGCTGTGATATAAGTTCGCTTTTGGCGATCTTTTTTCGGACAAGACAGTTTTCATCACAATCTAAATTTTGCTCTGGTATGAAAACTGCTTCCTCGCTTTCCCCAATACGAGCAAGCACAAAATGGCTGTCAGAAGGGTACAAAATGAATGAAGCGTTTGTAGACATGTAAGAAACATGGTTCGCACACGGGCAATTTTTACGCGATTTAAATGTTTGTGAGCCAAAAAGTTTGCAAATTGGAGGGTCCATGAGTAGAAGTTGCACCGTATGTTTGTGTTGTGTCACTGCTTAGCGATAATGAGGACGTTAACTAACACATGTCGACATAAACAAACTCATTTTGCAAAGAAATCCCCTTAGACCAGGGGTCGGTAACCTTTTTGGCGGAGAGAGCCATGAAAGCCAAATATTTTAAAATGTATTTCCGTGAGAGCCATATCATATTTTTTAACACTGAATACAACTAAATGCGTGTATTTGTAAGTAAGACCAACATTTTTACAGTATAATAAGTATCTTCTTCATTTTAATAACATTGTTATTCTTAAGCTAACCAATAATAAATAAAATACTTCTTAATGCGACTTCTTGAAATTGTGGGGTAGAAAACGGATGGATGGATTAAAATGCATTAAAAAGTTTTATATTTTCAACGTTGTTTTTAACACTTTAACACTTACCCTGAATTGATTTACGTGGACCCCGACTTAATCAAGTTGAAAAACGTATTCGGGTGTTACCATTTAGTGGTCAATTGTACGGAATATGTACTGTACTGTGCAATCTACTAATACAAGTTTCAATCAATTAATCAATCAATCAAAACTGTGATTACCAGCGGAATTATTCATTATTGTGTTAAGCAATGTCAGCTAAGGTTTATCTGAGAGCCAGATGCAGTCATCAAATGAGCCACATCTGGCTCGAGAGCCATAGGATCCCTACCCCTGCCTTAGACTCACAATTTTAATGTCGACAGAAGCAAATCGACCGTGCATGTCGACTTGCAGTTTTTAGTTATAAGACGGCGGTGAACAAGGACTTGGACGTGTTCCCAATCAGCAACCGGTTTTGAGGTTTGTTGTTTGACCGCAGGTGGACTTTATCATCAAGGAGGCCACAAACATGGACAACCTGGCCCAGCTGTACGAGGGCTGGACCGCCTGGGTTTGAACACAGCACCTGCCTCATGTCTTTGGTGAAGGCTTGGAGATCCACTAGAGTCCAGCAGGTCTGGGGTGTCGGAACAGCAGCACCAGGCCACACTGCGAGGAGGAAACGGAAAGCGGAAGCTTAGCCCGCCCTCCCACCTTCCTGGGCACCCATACTGGGGTACGACCCCGCAGCACCGCTGCCACCATACTCCCTGCAACCACCGGCGGTCGGGCCAACGCAACGCTTAGCGGGTCTGCCGCCCCACTTCCTTTTCTGGGGCTCGACTAGGCCAAGCTGCCACATCGGGGGAGGGGCGGGAAGAAGGGCAAACGCCCCCCCACCCCTCACCTGCGCGGCCCGCTATCAAGCTGTACCCTAAACATCACTGTGTCCCGTTGAGCCAGTCCAACACGTCCCCCCCCCAACCCCCAGAGTTCAGGAAGAAGCAGAAAGCGTGTGTTTGGTTCCCTCTGAAGCGCACCGCCTACGTGTGCCACTTCACGTGGCTCGCCCCGTGTCCTCTTCTCCTGAAACTCTGCCTAAACGGCTTTGTGATACTGACGGCTCATGGGCCAGTTTGGGCCGGAACGCAAAGAAAGAAGGTTCAGAATTCTTCTGAACACTGAAACGCAAGAGGACAAGGATAATCAAAACTGTTCTCCGATTGATTCCAACGGTCATTAGACCCAATAAAATGTTATTCCATGTGCTCGTCGGCATGTTTCTGCGCTTTTGAAACACCGAGTTGCCTAACTTTGTCGGGCGAGATGAGACATGAAATGATTCTTTATCCGATCTGTATTCTCCTGTGTGCATCTTTGTCCCGATTGTGCTTTGTAGCTCCTTCCTTACAAGTAACCTCGATCAAGTTTTGTTTACCTTTTGACTTTCCTGCTAAAGCTTTCCTCGTAACTCCTCAGCTCTGATGCTTGTTTTATTCAACTTGACTTTCTAGTTTTACATTTTTATTGGGAGACGCGAAGATTTTTTGGTGATGGGGAAATTATTTCTTAAAGCTTTTATTCAATTTCTTTGACGCTAAATAAACTTTGACCTGATAAAGTGTCCACTGTTTGAAAATGTGAACATTTAGACCGTGTGCGCACGCGCATGTATATATGTGTATGTATATATACATATATATGTGTATGTGTATATATATATATATATCTGTATGTGTATATATATATATATATATATATACATATATATATATATATATATACATATATATATATATATATATATAATGTGTTTATTTGTGTATATGTGTGTACAAGTTTACATATATGTATAAATATGTATGTATACATATGTATGTATATATATATATATATATGATATATACACATGTATAAATATACACATATGTATACCATACATATGTGTATGTATATGTATGTATGTGTACATATACACACCCCGTTTCCATATGAGTTGGGAAATTGTGTTGGATGTAAATATAAACAGAATACATCCATCCATCATCTTCCGCTTATCCGAGGTTGGGTCGCGGGGGCAACAGCCTAAGCAGGGAAACCCAGACTTCCCTCTCCCCAGCCACTTCGTCTAGCTCTTCCCGGGGGATCCCGAGGCGTTCCCAGGCCAGCCGGGAGACATAGTCTTCCCAACGTGTCCTGGGTCTTCCCCGTGGCCTCCTACCGGTTGGACGTGCCCTAAACACCTCCCTAGGGAGGCGTTCGGGTGGCATCCTGACCAGATGCCCGAACCACCTCATCTGGCTCCTCTCGATGTGGAGGAGCAGCGGCTTTACTTTGAGTTCCTCCCGGATGGCAGAGCTTCTCACCCTATCTCTAAGGGAGAGCCCCGCCACACGGTGGAGGAAACTCATTTCGGCCGCTTGTACCCGTGATCTTATCCTTTCGGTCATGACCCAAAGCTCATGACCATAGGTGAGGATGGGAACGTAGATCGACCGGTAAATTGAGAGCTTTGCCTTCCGGCTCAGCTCCTTCTTCACCACAACGGATCGGTACAACGTCCGCATTACTGTAGACGCCGCACCGATCCGCCTGTCGATCTCACGATCCACTCTTCCCTCACTCGTGAACAAGACTCCTAGGTACTTGAACTCCTCCACTTGGGGCAGGGTCTCCTCCCCAACCCGGAGATGGCACTCCACCCTTTTCCGGGCGAGAACCATGGACTCGGACTTGGAGGTGCTGATTCTCATTCCGGTCGCTTCACACTCGGCTGCGAACCGATCCAGCGAGAGCTGAAGATCCCGGTCAGATGAAGCCATCAGGACCACATCATCTGCAAAAAGCAGAGACCTAATCCTGCGGTTACCAAACCGGAACCCCTCAACGCCTTGACTGCGCCTAGAAATTCTGTCCATAAAAGTTATGAACAGAATCGGTGACAAAGGACAGCCTTGGCGGAGTCCAACCCTCACTGGAAATGTGTTCGACTTACTGCCGGCAATGCAAACCAAGCTCTGGCACTGATCGTACAGGGAACGGACCGCCACAATAAGACAGTCCGATACCCCATACTCTCTGAGCACTCCCCACAGGACTTCCCGAGGGACACGGTCGAATGCCTTCTCCAAGTCCACAAAGCACATGTAGACTGGTTGGGCAAACTCCCATGCACCCTCAAGAACCCTGCCGAGAGTATAGAGCTGGTCCACAGTTCCACGACCAGGACGAAAACCACACTGTTCCTCCTGAATCCAAGGTTCGACTATCCGACGTAGCCTCCTCTCCAGTACACCTGAATAAACCTTACCGGGAAGGCTGAGGAGTGTGATCCCACGATAGTTGGAACACACCCTCCGGTCCCCCTTCTTAAAGAGAGGAACCACCACCCCGGTCTGCCAATCCAGAGGTACCGCCCCCGATGTCCACGCGATGCTGCAAAGTCTTGTCAACCAAGACAGCCCCACAGCATCCAGAGCCTTAAGGAACTCCGGGCGGATCTCGTCCACCCCTGGGGCCTTGCCACCGAGGAGCTTTTTAACTACCTCAGCGACCTCAGCCCCAGAAATAGGAGAGTCCACCACAGATTCCCCAGGCACTGCTTCCTCATAGGAAGACGTGTTGGTGGGATTGAGGAGGTCTTCGAAGTATTCCTTCCACCTATCCACAACATCCGCAGTTGAGGTCAGCAGAACACCATCCGCACCATACACGGTGTTGATAGCGCACTGCTTCCCCTTCCTGAGGCGGCGGACGCTGGTCCAGAATCGCTTCGAAGCCGTCCGGAAGTCGTTTTCCATGGCTTCCCCGAACTCTTCCCATGTCCGAGTTTTTGCCTCCGCGACCGCTGAAGCTGCACACCGCTTGGCCTGTCGGTACCTGTCCACTGCCTCCGGAGTCCTATGAGCCAAAAGGACCCGATAGGACTCCTTCTTCAGCTTGACGGCATCCCTCACCGCTGGTGTCCACCAAGGGGTTTTAGGATTGCCGCCCCGACAGGCACCAACTACCTTGCGGCCACAGCTCCGATCTGCCGCTTCGACAATAGAGGTGCGGAACATGGTCCACTCGGACTCAATGTCCAGCACCTCCCTCGTGACATGTTCAAAGTTCTTCCGGAGGTGGGAATTGAAACTTTGTCTGACAGGAGACTCTGCCAGACGTTCCCAGCAGACCCTCACAATGCGTTTGGGCCTCCCAGGTCTGTCCGGCATCCTCCCCCACCATCGCAGCCAACTCACCACCAGGTGGTGATCGGTAGAAAGCTCCGCCCCTCTCTTCACCCGAGTGTCCAAAACATGAGGCCGCAAAGCCGATGACACAACTACAAAGTCGATCATGGAACTGCGGCCTAGGGTGTCCTGGTGCCAAGTGCACATATGGACACCCTTATGTTTGAACATGGTCTTTGTTATCGACAAACTGTGACGAGCACAAAAGTCCAATAACAAAACACCACTCGGGTTCAGATCCGGGCGGCCATTCTTCCCAATCACGCCTCTCCAGGTTTCACTGTCGTTGCCAACGTGAGCGTTGAAGTCTCCCAGTAGGACAAGGGAATCACCCGGGGGAGCACTTTCCAGTACTCCCTCGAGTGTTCCCAAAAAGGGTGGGTACTCTGAACTGCTGTTTGGTGCATAAGCACAAACAACAGTCAGGACCCGTCCCCCCTCCCGAAGGCGGAGGGAGGCTACCCTTTCGTCCGCCGGGTTGAACTCCAACGTACAGGCTTTGAGCCGGGGGGAAACAAGAATTGCCACCCCAGCCCGTCGCCTCTCACTGCCGGCAACGCCAGAGTGGAAGAGGGTCCAATCCTTCTCGAGAGAAGTGGTTCCAGAGCCCTTGCTGTGCGTCGAAGTGAGTCCGACTATATCCAGCCGGAATTTCTCGACTTCGCGCACTAGCTCAGGCTCTTTCCCCCCCCAGTGACATGACGTTCCACGTCCCAAGAGCTAGCTTCTGTAGCCGAGGATCGGACCGCCAAGTGCCCTGCCTTCGGCTGTCGCCCAGCTCACAATGCACCCGACCTCTATGGCCCCTGCTACGGGTGGTGAGCCCATTGGAGGGGTGACCCACGTTGCCTCTTCGGGCTGTGCCCGGCCGGGCCCCATGGGAACAGGCCCGGCCACCAGGCGCTCGCCATCGTGCCCCACCTCCGGGCCTGGCTCCAGAGGGGGGCCCCGGTGACCCGCGTCCGGGCGAGGGAAATCTGGGTCCATGGTTTTTCATCTTCATAAAGGTCTTCGAGCTGCTCTTTGTCTGATTCCTCACCTAGAACCTGTTTGCCTTGGGAGACCCTACCAGGGGGCTTTATGCCCCCGGACAACATAGCTCCTATGATCATTGGGACACGCAAACTCCTCTACCACGATAAGGTTGCAGCTCAGAGAGGAGTAAACAGAATACAATGATTTGCAAATCCTTTTCAACCCATATTCAGTTGAATACGATACAAAGACAAAATATTTGATGTTCAAACTGATAAGCATGTTTTTTTTGCAAATCATTAATGCCAGCAACATGTGACGAAGAAATTGGGAAAGGTGGCAATAAATAGTGATAAAGTTGAGGAATGTTCATCAAACACTTATTTCTAACATCCCACAGGTGTGCAGGCTAATTGGGAACAGGTGGTGCCATGATTACGTATAAAAACAGCTTCCCAAAAAATGCTCAGTCTTTCACAAGAAAGGAAGGGGCAAGGTACACCCCTTTGTCCACAACTGCATGAGCAAATAGTCAGTTTAAGAACAACGTTTTTCAAAGTGCAATTGCAAGGAATTTAGGGATTTCAACATCTGCGGTCCATATAATATCATCGAAATCACTCCACGTAAGCGGCATGGCCGGGAACCAACATTAAATGACGGTGACCTTCGATCCCTCAGACGGCACTGGATCAAAAACCGACATCAATCTCTAAAGGATATCACCACATGGGCTCAGGAACACTTCAGAAAACCACTGTCACCAAATACAGTTGGTCGCTACATCTGTAAGTACAAGTTAACGCTCTACTATGCAAAGCCAAAGCCATTTATCAACAACATCCAGAAACGCCGCCAGCTTCTCTGGGTCCGAGATCATCTAAGATGGACTGATGCAAAGTGGAAAAGTGCTCTGTGGTCTGACAAGTCCACATTTCAAATAGTTTTAGAAAGTATTCGACCTTGTGTCATCTGGATTAAAGGGGAAGCGAAGCATCCAGACTGTTATCGACGCAAAGTTCAGAAGCCAGAATCTGTGATGGTATGGGGGTGCATTTGTGCCCAATGCATGGGTAACTTACACATCTGTGAAGGCACTATTAATGCTGAAAGGTACTTACAGGTTTTGGAACAACATATGCTGCCATTTAAGCGCCGTCTTTTTCATGGAAGCTCCTGCTTATTTCATCAAGACAATGAGAAGCCACATTCAGCACGTGTTACAACAGCGTGGCTTCGTAAAAAAAAAGTGTGAGGGTACTTTACTGGCCCGCCTGCAGTCCAGACCTGTCTCCCATCAAAAATGTGTGGTGCATTATGAAACGACAGCGGAGACCCCGGACTGTTGAACGACTGAAGCTCTACATAAAACAAGAATGGGAAAGAATTCCACTTTCAAATGGGAAAGAATTCCACTTTCAAAGCTTCAACAATTAGTTTCCTCAGTTCCCAAACGTTTGAGTGTTGTTAAAAGAAAAGGTGATGTAACACAGTGGTGAACATGCCCTTTCCCAATTACTTTGTCACGTGTTGCAGCCATGAAATTCTAAGTTAATTATTATTTGCAAAAAAAAATAAAGTTTATGAGTTTGAACATCAAATATCTTGTCTTTGTAGTGCATTCAATTGAATATGGGTTGAAAAAGATTCACAAATCGCTGTATTCTGTTTTTATTTACCTCCTACACAATTTCCGAACTCATATGGAAATGGTGTTTGTATGTATGTATGTGTGTGTATATATATATATATATATATATATATATATATACATATATATATATATATATATATAGGGACGGCATGGCGCAGTGGAAGACTCGCCGTGCGCAGCCCGAGGGTCCCTGGTTCAAATCCCACCTAGTACCAACCTCACCTAGTACCAACCTCGTCACGTCCGTTGTGTCCTGAGCAAGACACTTCACCCTTGCTCCTGATGGGTGCTGGTTGGCGCCTTGCATGGCAGCTCCCTCCATCAGTGTGTGAATGTGTGCCTGAATGGGTAAATGTGGAAGTAATGTCAAAGCGCTTTGAGTACCTTGAAGGTAGAAAAGCGGCATACAAGTACAACCCATTTATTTTATTTATATGTGTATGTATGTATGCATATTTATACATACATATGTATACCTATACATGTATACATATACATGTACAAACCCAGTTTCCATATGAGTTGGGAAATTGTGTTAGATGTAAATATAAATGGAATACAATGATTTTCAAATCATTTTCAACCCATATTCAGTTGAATATGCTACAAAGACAACATATTTGATGTTCAAACTGATAAACATTTTTTTGTTTGCAAATCATTAGAATTTGATGCCAGCAACACGTGACAAAGAAGTTGGGAAATGTGGCAATAAATACTGATAAAGTTGAGAAATGCTCATTAAACACATTAAGAACATCCCACAGGTGTGTAGGCTAATTGGGAACAAGTGGGTGCCATGATTGGGTATAAAAACAGCTTCCATGAAATGCTAAGTACCGTATTTCCTTGAATTGCCGCCGGGGCGCTAATTAGTTTAAAACCTCTTCTCACTCCTGCGCTTACCAAAGGCATGCAGTAAAAGTAAGCATGCGCTAATTATTTTAAAACCTCTTCTCACTCCGGCACTTACCAAAGTTATGCAGTAAAAATTTGAGTGTGATGTAAGTTTGGACCTTAAATCCTACTGAATAGCTCTTAATCTTCTTCCCTTTATGCGATTTCAAATTACCGGTATTGAAATCAGTCTCCTCCATTTTGAAAATGATGACAGGGGAAGTGTCACTTGTGACATCACGAGTTTGACCAGGCGGTAATACTTAGCATGCGCTAATTATTTTGGGAAGCGAGTTTGACCCGGCAGCAATTCAAGGCATGCGCATACTATATGCCTTGCGGCAATTCAAGGAAATACGGTAATTCACAAACAAGGATGGGTGAGGGTCACCACTTAGTAAGCAAATTATCGAACAGCTTTAGAACAACATTTCTCAAAGAGCTATTGCAAGTTATTTAGGGATTTTACCATGTACGGTCCGTAAAATCAAAAGGTTCAGAGAATCTGGAGAAATCACTGCACATATGCGATATTACGGACCTTTTATCTCTCAAGTGGTACTGCATCAAAAACCAACAGTGTGTAAAGGATATCACCACATGGGCTCAGGAACACTTCATAAAGCCACTGTCAGTAACTACAGTTGGTCGCTACATCTGTAAGTGCAAGTTAAAACTCTGCAGGAGGGATTTTGGCCCAGTCCTCCACACAGATCTTCTCTAGATCAGTCAGGTTTCTGGGCTGTCGCGGAGTAACTCGGACTTTCAGCTCCATCCAAAGATTTTCAATTGGATTTAGGTCTGGAGACTGGCTAGGCCACTCCAGAACCTTGATATGGTTCTTACGAAGCCACTTCTTGGTTTTCCTGGCTGTCTGCTTTTGGTCATTGTCATGTTGGAAAATCCAGCCACGACTCATCTTCAATGGTCTGACTGAGGGAAGGAAGTTTTTGGCCAAAATTATCACAATACATGGCTGCAGTCATCCTCTCCTTAATACAGTACAGTCGTCCTGTCCCATGAGCAGAAAAACACCCAAAGCATGATTCTACCACCCCCGTGCTTCACAGTAGGTGTGGTGTTCTTGGGATGGTACGCATCATTCTTCTTCCTCCAAACACGCATAGTGGAATTATGACCAAAAGGGTCAATTTTGGTCTCATGTGTCCACAAAACTTTCTCCCATGACTCCTCTGGATCATCCAAATGGTCATTGGCAAACTTAAGACGGGCCGTAACATGTGCTGGTTTAAGCAGGGGAACCTTCCGTGCCGTGCATGATTTCAAACCATGACGTCTTAGTGTATTACTAACAGTGACCATGGAAACAGTGGTCCCAGCTCTTTTCAGGTCATTGACCAATTCCTGCCGCGTAGTCCTGGGCTGATTCCTCACCGTTCTTAGCATCATTGAGACCCCACGAGGTGATATCTTGCATGGGGCTCCACTCCCATTGAGATTGACGGTCTTGTTTAGCTTCTTCCATTTTCTAATTGCTCCAACAGTGGACCTTTTTTCACCAAACTGCTTGGCAATTTCTCCGTAGCCCTTTCTATCCTTGTGGAGTTGTACAATTTTGTCTCTGGTGTCTTTGGACAGCTCTTTGCTCTTAGCCATGCTGAATGTTTGGGTCTTACTGATTTTGTGGGGTGCACAGGTGTCTTTATGCAGCTGACGACCTCACACAGGTGCATCTGATTCAGGATAATACAGTAAAGTGAAGGAGGACTTTTAAAGGCGGACTAACAGGTCTATGAGGGTCATAATTCTAGATGATAGACAGGTGTTCAAATACTTATTTTCAGCTGTATCACACAAATAAATTGTTAAAAAATCATAGATTGTGATTTCTGGATTTTTCCTTTTAGGTTATCTCTCATACAGTGGACATGCATCGACTGTGAACATTTCAGACCCCTCCATGATTTCTAAGTGGGAGAACTTGCAAAATAGCAGGGTGTTCAAATATGTATTTTCTTGACTGTGTATATATATATATATATATATATATATATATATATATATATCAATGTATATGTATGTATATATATATTTATATATGTGTGTGTGTATGTATTTGTGTGTGTATGTATATATATATATGCGTGTGTGTGTGTATATACAGTACATACACATAAATACTATAGTTAGTTATTAGGAGTATGTGAAAATGTTTCTAGTTTACCTAGTTTACTTTTGTGACAAAGTTCTTAAGGTGTTTTAATCCATCAGAAATATCAAGCAGCTAAAATGCACCCAACATGGATATGTGTGGAGAGTGTTTTGCATTTTTCACATCATCCTTGTAATGGATTTAATTGGCTGTCATTTTGATAAATTTTGTATGTTGATTGGACATTTTTTTTCATAATATCTACAAAGTCCAATGAGCCGGTTGTTATGCGTGACCATGTTTGTAATATTTTTGTACTGGTTGAATTTTTTTTTTCCTGCAACGTGACTGAGGGAAGGTTGTTTAAATCGGGTCATATAAGTAAATGCTGCACTTCATCGGCTTAAAAGTACAATTAAAGGCTGAGTTACATTCGTGGGCCATCAGATGGCAACAACCCGATATTTATATGTGATACTTATACACAGCTCCCTGTCAAATTGTTTATTGAACTCTCCTGGGCCGCTTTTGGCTCACGGTCCGTAGTTTGGATACAGATTATTTAGACCAATTGAGAAAATATATGGACTTAGATCCTTTGCCAGTTTCAAAACTAACTCTTCTTTCCCCTTTTCAATGTGGATTTGCCCAATGGTCCGTCTCATGCCCTTTTGCTCTTTTTTACATGTACATGCTCTACATACTTAATTACAAGCACCCCTCCTTAACATCATAACACATAAATAATGCATGCTCTTCTTGTAAAAACAACCACCATTTTAACAGACACAGCTCACAAGTTTTTTTTTTTAGTTCCTCCTTTTTGAGAATTTGACAGTTGATCCATTAGCTATTGAAGACAGCCCAAACGAGGTTACACATTCAAAGTCGGGATTCTTTTGCCTCGTGCAAGTGATTAGACGTACCAAAACACGCACCGATGTCTCCAAAACAAACCGATAGTGATAGTAGTCAGGCAGCGTGATGGCAGCATATGTTCTTCAAATGAAGTTGAAGACAAATGTGTAGATCAGGGGTCACCAACCTTTTTGAAACCAAGAGCTACTTCTTGGGTACTGATTAATGCGAAGGGCTACCAGTTTGATACACACTTAAATAAATTGCCAGAAATAGCCAATTTGCTCAATTTACCTTTTAATATAAATCTATATATATAAAAAATGGGTATTTCTGTCCGTCATTCCGTCGTACATTTTTTTTCCTTTCACGGAAGGTTTTTTGTAGAGAATAAATGATGAAAAAAACACTTAATTGAACGGTTTAAAAGAGGAGAAAACACGAAAAAAATGAATATTAAATTTTGAAACATATTTTATCTTTATTTTCGACTCTTTAAAATTCTAAATTCAACCGAAAAAAAGAAGAGAAAAACTATCTAATTCGAATCTTTTTGAAAAAGTTCAAAAAATAATTTATCGAACATCATTAGTAATTTTTCCAGATTAAGATTAATTTTAGAATTTTGATGACGTTTTAAATAGGTTAAAATCCAATCCGCCCTTTGTTTTAGACAAATTACAAATTGGACCAAGCTATATTTCTAGCAAAGACAAATCATTATTTCTTCTAGATTTTCCAGAACAAAAATTTTATAAGAAATTCAAAAGACTTTGAAATAACCTTTTAATTTGATTCTACAGATTTTCTAGATTTGCCAGAATAATTTTTTGGAATTTTAATCATAAGTTTGAAGAAATATTTCACAAACATTCTTTGTCGAAAAAACAGAAGCTAAAATGAAGAATTAAATTAAAATGTATTTATTATTCTTTACAATAAAAAAAAAATACATTTACTTGAGCATTGATTTAAATTGCCAGGAAAGAAGAGGAAGGAATTTAAAAGGTAAAAAGGTATATGTGTTTAAAAAACCTAAAATCATTTTTAAGGTTCTATTTTTTCTCTAAAATTGTCTTTCTGAAAGTTATAAGAAGAAAAGTAAAAAAAATAAATGAATGTATTTAAACAAGTGAAGACCAAGTCTTTAAAATATTTTCTTGGATTTTCAAATTTTATTTGAATTTTGTCTCTCTTAAAATTGAAAATGTCGAGCAAAGCGAGACCAGCTTGTTAGTAAATAAATACAATTTAAAAAAGAGAGGCAGCTCACTGGTAAGTGCTGCTATTTGAGCTATTTTTAGCACAGGCCAGCGGGCTACTCATCTGGTCCTTAGGGGCGACCTGGTGCCCGCGGGCACCGCGTTGGTGACCCATGGTGTAGATGTACCGTAAATTACGGACTGTAAGCCGCTACTTTTTTTCCCACCCTGCGCTTTCAACCCTGGGGCTCATAAGACGGTGTGGTTAAGTTATGGGTTTTTCTTTGCTGACGGCCATAATAAAAAGAAAAGAAAAAAAAAAGAAAATACAATGCAAAAGTGTGATTGTTTGTTGTATGGCGCCATCTTTTGGACGAGTTCTCTCACTGCAGGTGCTGCGGCGTCCTTCCATTCACCAGTAGTGCTTTTAACAGGAAGTAGAATGATGTGGATTCTTCATTCGTCACTCCAAGCAACGTTTGTAAGTCTTACAATATATTTAAAACCGCTTGTACTCACTAAACCGCCCCATGTGTGATGCCTGTAGGTGTGTTTTCATGCATATTTGTGCTTGCCATCGTAATGGAATCAAGCTAGCGTTGTTAGCATTAGCTAACATGCTAACACATTTATGAGAGTCTGTGTTAGTATTATCAACGTACGACATTTCTTTTCACAAATACCCCAATTAGTCCTTGAGTCTGTTTAGTTGATTGGAGAGGTACAGTACTTCCGCTGCTAGCAGGTCCATGACGACGACTTCTGTTTCGTTTGATCAGCCATTTTACTGCCCTGTCACAGAAACAAGATATGTAAATAAACTGACAGAATTGTTCTGTGTAAATAACTCATTTGGCAACCTATATGACCAGTGCAGCTAATATATGGAAAACATGTTTTTTCCCCCATTTAGTGGGAGAGGCCTATATCCCGGTGTGCTTGTGTTCTATAACAAAGTCCAGAAAATACAGTAAGTGAATATTTTTCTGGTTTGTTTCAAGCCATTAAACAAGTATTCCATTCCAGAAACCAACTTTTCTACTGTTCGTGCCTTGGCATTGACTGGCAACCTGGCTCACCTTTGACCCCGGACAGTACAAGCTGTACATGTGGAGTCTGAGAGTCGTCTGCTTGGAACAGCCTCTCCTGTGTTCCAAAGCGGAGGGGTCAGCATTCCTCTCCGTCCTTCTTAATGCACGCTGCAGCTCTGCGGGGAGCGCAGGTGGACAATGGTCGTCTTTGTGACGCCCGCTAAGCTTGCACCGTGCGGATGGAGCCCGCAGCCCCTCAGTCCTCCATCGCTGGAGCTGAG